>NC_057798.1:603621835-603624584 GCF_018294505.1 Triticum aestivum | reverse complement strand
CGGGCCCCGCGGGCCTGGCGCGGTGGCGCGCGTCGGGCCTAGCGGGTCCGATCCGGGCCCCGGCGGGCCGCGGCGGGTGTGGGGAGGAGAGAGGAGGCCGGCAGGCCACGTGGCGGCGGTTGAGTGGGCGGGGCGCGGCGGCGGGTGACGTGGCGACGCCCGATTCGCCGGGGTGAGGTGGAGGCTGGACGTGTCCGACCGTCGGCGGACATGTCCGGCGGCGCGGAGGGAGGATTTAGGGTTTCATCTACGATTTTGACGGGGGAGGCACATATTTATAGGTAGAGGGAGCTAGGAGAGTCCAAATGAGGAGCGGTTTTCGGCCACGCGATCGTGATCGAACGACCGAGAGCATGGAGGGAAGTTTTCTGGGTTTTGGGCCACTTTGGAAGGGTGTTGGGCTGCAAAGAGAAAGGGGGGTTTCGGGCTACGCGGTTAACCGTTGGAGTATCGAACGAACTCCAAATGGCACGAAACTTGACAGGCGGTCTACCGGTGCTATACCAAGGCCACTTGGCAAGACTCGGTCCATTCCGAGAAAGTTTAACACCCGCTCACAGTAGGAGACAAAAGGGGAACACCGGAGGGCATAGGAGTGCCGGAGTGCAAAACGGACAACGGGGAAAAAGCTCGGATGCATGAGACGAACACGTATGCAAAATGAAATGCACATGATGACATGAAAAAATGCAACACACAACCAAATGACATGGCAACGACGACGAATAACTGGCAGACACCTGGCGCATTGAATCCGGGGCATTACAACACTCCTCCACTTACAAGAGATCTCGTCCCTAGATCTTAGGACCGAGACGGAAGGGAAAAGGGGTGAGGTGAAACAAGAACTCAAGAGAAGAAGCAAAGAATCGAGAGCACTCGAGAAGAAGAGAGGAACGACGAGAATGACGAGAATCGAAAACTCACGGAATCAGATAAACTATGAAACCTCTCCGGTTAGAATGAAATAAGAAACGAATAAGACTGAAAGGATTTAGGCAGCACACCGACTGAAAATGGAAGGAAAAGAACATGAACTTGAGAGGATGGAATGATACTTGATGAATACATGACACAAAACCTCCGGAAAGAATTAAAAGAGTTGAATGAAAAGAACGGAGAAGAAAATGACAACTTGTGTCACGAATGAAATAGAAAGCAACCTTAGAAGAAAAGATTGAATGAAGTTGTTGAGAAAATTCAACAACGAAAAGAATAGGCTTGTTGTGGACTTATGGATAACATGTCAAAACTTGAGGTGAAATTATGCCACAACCAAATGCTTGAATATCTAGGAAGAACGAAGAAATGCAAAACTCCACTTCAAAAGAATATGGAGAATTAATTGCACTTCGGGATGCGAGAAGAAAAGCTACTTGAATGCCACCAACAAAATCTTGATGAACTCTTGAAGAATGAATTAAATCATGAAGAACCACCATAAGGAACTCCGGTGACAAAAGGATGATGAGATAGAATGAAGGAAGAAAGAATAAGATGAGCCTTGCGGTGATTTAGATGGAGGTTCCGACGAAATGACCGAGGAAATTTGAACGCCGGAAAAGAAAAGATGAAAACACTTGGAACTAGAATTTATTCATCAAGAACAAACTCCGAAGGAAAGGATTACTCACTTGGATGAAATAAGAATAAGATTTAGTGTATGCTTATCCTTCATCAAATTAAATTAATGACAAGCAATGAATTTTGCATACTACTTATTCTTCTTGAAAAAGATTGAGAAGTGACATATCACAAACTTGAGAAGGTCTTACTGAACCACCGGAAGGATTGGAAAGAACGAATGAATTAAAATCATAATCAAGGAAAAGAATCTTGAACGAACCACCGTAAGAATTCGAAAATGACTGATGCAAGAGACTTAATCACCGGGAAGAATTAGAAGAACAAATAAGCTAGAGGAGATTAGATGCAAAAGAACAAAGAGATCATGATCTGATTAAAGAACACTTGATAGAAGCACCGAGATAATTAGATAACGGTAGCTGAAATGATGGCCTCCGGTGAATAGAAATGGGAAAACAACTTCTGACATACTCCGGATGGATGAAAAATATATCTGACAAATGGAATAATTCGAGACTGATAACAAGAAGCTAGAACCACAAAACTTCGAGAGAACGAACAAGATTGAGAGGAAAAACTCTTCTTCGGCCTTCAAAAGACGACGAGAAACACCACCAAAAATTACTGAGGTACTCCGGTAGAATGAAAAGCAAAGAGGTTGAGCAAACAATGACAAGAATTTGAACGAGATCTTGGAGAAGGCATGTGACTGATGGGATCCATTCTTACATCACACTTAAAAGAATTGAGAATCACTCCGGGGGAATTAGAAGAGTCAGGTAAGATACTGGAAAAATACCTGTGGGTTAGGGCTCACTGACGAGAAAAACACCGTTGGAAAGGGATGTTGAACAGATAGATGATGCACTAGAACAATTGAAATATTTGAATGAGGTGACAACCTCGAATTAATTCTAATACAGACGAATCTCCTGAGATGTCTTGAACACACCGGAAAGATAAACTGGCGAGAGGAAAACGAGCAGGGAAAACACTTGAGCTGAGGGAAGGAATATAATCACTATCGAAAATGGAATTGAATCCACCGAAAAGAAAAAGAGATGAAGAATGACGAACAAGACGAGAATTCACCGATTGAAATAATTGAGGGAAGACTGAAGAGGCTCCACACGAATGAAGTTGATGCTGGAAACAGACTCAG
>NC_057798.1:603620123-603621585 GCF_018294505.1 Triticum aestivum | reverse complement strand
GGAAGGGGAACCGACGAATAACTTGAAAAGAAAACACCGGTTGAAATCATTGAGGAAAGAAAGCAAAGGCTTCGCCCAAGTAGGATGGATACTCGATTACGGACTCCGGTTCCGAGATGAAAAAGGGTGGGCGGGTGGGAAAGAAAACAACTAAGGATTGAACTCAAAGATGAAGAGGCTCGAGTCGACTTGAGGAGAAATGCACCGGATGAAAAGAGCTGAGGAACAACGATCGGAAAACCAACTGCGTGATCCTAAAGAAAAATTTGAAGGGGAAGAGAAGTAATTCAAAACACCTACGTCAAGATTCCTTACCAGAGCGACGAAGGGGATGAGGAGTAAAAAGAATTCCTACTCTCCGATATAACTAGACTCCGAAAACAGTTTTCTTCTAGACTCAACAACGGCCAAACTACACGATCAATCAAGAGGGCTCCTAGGGTCGGTCTAGGCTCTGATACCAACTTGTCACGACAAATATGCGACCCTATCCAAAAGGAACTCAAAGGTCCCACCAAGGATAGACCCGCATATTGAAACACTTTTGCAAGGTGGATATCATTACATCAGCATTACATAATAGATGGGGATACATACAAGAGGCATACAATGCCACACGAATACATCACCACAATACATAAGATCAACACCCGTCTAAGGATGATTCACAAACAGAAACTCAAACGACATCCACCCTGCTATCCCAGGCTCCCGACCTGGAACCTATCCCCTGATCGAAGAAGCAGAAGAAGAACTCAACGCAAGCAAGCATCGCTCTCGCGTCATGATCATCGCATAACCTGTACCTGAAACTGTTGTTGTAGTAATCTGTGAGCCACGAGGACTCAGCAATCCCATTACCATGGGTATCAAGACCAGCAAAGCTTAATAGGAAAGGAAGGGGCAAAGTGGTGAGGCTGCAGCAGCGACTAAGCATGATATGGTGGCTAACATACGCAAATAAGAGCGAGAAGAGAGCAAATGGAACGGACGTCAACTAGTAATGATCAAGAAGTGATCCTGAACTCCTACTTACGTCAAACATAACCCAGAAACCGTGTTCACTTCCCGGACTCCGCCAAGAAGAGACCATCATGGCTACACACACGGTTGATGCGTTTTAATTCGGATCTGGTGTCAAGTTATCTACAACTGGAAATTAACAAATTCCCATCTGCCTATAAACGGAGGCACGACTTTCGAAAGATTATACCCTGCAGGGGTGTCCCAACTTAGCCCATGATAAGCTCTCGCGATCAACGAAGGATATACCTTCTCCCAGGAAGACCCGATCAGACTCGGAATCCCGGTTTACAATACATTTCGACAATGGTAAAACAAGACCAGCAAAGCCGCCTGATGCGCCGACAATACCGATAGGAGCTGCACATATCTCGTTCTCAGGGCAACACCGGATAAGTCAAGCTGCGAGTAAATCCATCCCTCGAGTTGCCCCGAGGTG
>NC_057798.1:603616886-603619794 GCF_018294505.1 Triticum aestivum | reverse complement strand
GAGCGCGACTCCCAAGGGAAAAGGTAGGTGGTGGTAAGGCAAATGGTAAAACCAATGTTGGGCCTTGCTGGAGGAGTTTTATTCAAAGCAAACTGTCAAGGGGGTCCCATAAATCACCCGACCGCGTAAGGAACGCAAAATCAGGGAACATAACACCGGTATGACGGAAACTAGGGCGGCAAGAGTGGAACAAAACACCAGGCATAAGGCCGAGCCTTCCACCCTTTACCAAGTATATAGATGCATTAATAAAATATAAGAGATATTGTGATATCCCAACCAAAATCCTGTCAACCATGGAGAAATCATCGACTTCACCTGCAACTAGCAACGCAATAAGAGGGGCTGAGCAAAATCGGTAACATAGCCAAACAACGGTTTGCATAGGAAAGGTGTCAAAGGTTAGAGGTTCATGGCAATATGGGAGGCTTGATAAACAGGTGATAGGTAGCGCAGCAAAGCGATAGAACGAAACAACTAGCATAGCAATGATAGTAGTGAGATCCAGGGTAGCGGTCATCTTGCCTGAAATCCCGCAAGGAAGAAGAACGAGTCCATGAAGAAGATGAAGCCACGAAGACGAACCAAGGGTAGACGAACGAATCCTCACGATCGCAACGAAACAGGAACTATCGAAAAGAAGCACACAACATGGGAAACACACCACACATATACAAGACATGATGCACAACCAAGCATGATGCATGACAAGGCTACATGAAGCTACTCATGGCAAGAGATGATGCAAACAAGAGAGACACATCAAGGCAAGTTTAAATGAGGTCGGGAACAACATATAACAATTCCGGTAAGTCCTCATACGCAAATTTCGAAGTTGGAACAGATCTGAATAAACCTTATGTTCAAGTTGTTAAACAGCAAGTTAAAATGCACAAAGATGATCTACACGAGATACTAGTCAAGTTACATATAAAGTTCATTTAGTTCAGAGCTACGGCCTAGAAGATATGAGCAAAACAAGTTAAACATCGCATTGATGCAAAATGCATACAAACATCAATAAAACACCTCAAAAAAAGGATGCAACATGATAATATGAAACTACATGCAATTCTAAGCAAGTCTCATATAGAGCACACTCAAAACGGCGCAACGGTTCAACACGCACACATGAAACAAGTTATAAGGACAAGCAGTCCAAAACAGCAACTAGGCATCTTGCAAGCATCAAAACAACATGCTACAGCACCACAACATGATAACAAAAGGCATGGGCATGATTTACAGGTAAAGGATAACAAAACATGAACACTGAGCTATTTCCATAAATCACTAGAACATGCTCAAACACACATGGCAAGATTGCAAATAATAACAGTTCAGACTTTGCAGAAAATAACAGCAGGTTGCAATGTTTAGAGCTATCAAACAACATGTTACAGGCACTTATCATGGCAAACAAAGGCTTGGCATGAATCTACTAATTGCATAGATCAAAAGTCCCTTACTGACCATAAGCCAAATAGGATCAGAAAATATGATGGCACCCATGTAAACATGGCAAGTTATATTACAGATTCAAACATGGCAGAAACAGAATTATGAAGGCATATAGATGAGCTTGTACCACTCACCACAGAGCAACATATGGCATGGCAAGGCAACCGACAGTAATAATACATGTTTGTGAAGCTAAGCATCGCAAGAGCAAGTTCATAGGGTGCATGGATCACTAGCAAAACACCTGGCTACAACTGAACTTAATGTTAACAGGCTGACAACAACATTATCAAGCAACTTTGGAGCAAGATTACAACAAGTTAAAGCAAGCTATAAATTCCACCAGGGGCATGGATGGATAGGGCATGACATATAGAACAAGACACATGTAGTGAACATCTCTAGATTATGCATAGGATGATTTGTAGGAGCAGGTTTACATAGCATCACGAAATAACAGATTCAGCCTAGCAAAACAGCAACAACGAGTACACTAATTAACAAGCTCGATTCACTCACGACAAGTCATTGCAAGACAAGATAAGCATAGCATCATCAAGAAGGCATGTTTATGAAACAAAACAAGGAAAGAACAAGTTCATAGCATGCAAGGATCAACTACAACAACCTTGGCAAAATTGAATAACATGTAAACAATCTGCCAGGAAACATTTTGAAGCAAAAGTAGAGCACGAAAATGACATGCTAGATTACTCCATAATTGCAATCAAGGGCAGGGATGGATAGACAATAAACATATGTTCAAAACATCCTTATTGAAGTATCTCAAAATATGCATGGATCTCTCTGTAGCATCATGTTTACATGGCATCAAAATAACAGAAGAACAGGGACTAAAATCAGCAATATCACGAAGCCTAGTTTGCATGCTTGTGCTAGTCACCACATTGATCACAAAAATACATGGTAAGCACCTCTGTAAAGAAGACATGGCATAGTTCAAAATACATGTAGATATCAACCTCATAGGATGCACACATCAATCATGGCAAAAGTGACAAAAGAGCTAGTTCTGTTAACAGACAACAGGAAACATCATGAAGCACTCTTGCAACGAAGTTTCAGGCATCAATATGACCTCAAATGAATAAGATGCAGAGATACGATGCGATGAACATGGCATGATAATGCAAAATATTCGGGACTTAGGAATTTTGGGGTCAACCTCTGGTCCGCACGGATTTCGATGTTGGCCGGAGATCTCGCCGGAGTGAGCTCGGGGATGGCCGGAGAAGAGGGAGAACACCGGCCGGAGGTCGGAGAGGGGGCGGAGGAGGCCAGGCGGAGCGAGATCCGGCCGGATCCCACCGGATCCGGATCGGAGGGGACCGGCGCGGGGCGGCGAGCCTCGAGGGGCTCCGGCGGGGAGCTCGCCGGTGGGAGGCGGAGCACGGGGCGAGGAAGCGCGGGCGGGCGGCGATGGCGG
>NC_057798.1:603574421-603616613 GCF_018294505.1 Triticum aestivum | reverse complement strand
CGTCGGGCCGAGCGGGTCCGATCCGGGCCTCAGCGGGCCGCGGCGGGTGCGGGCAGGAGAGAGGAGGCTGGCAGGCCACGTGGCGGCGGTTGAGTGGGAGGGGCGCGGCGGCGGGTGACGTGGCGACGCCCGATTCGCCGGGGTGAGGTGGAGGCTGGACGTGTCCGGCCGTCGGCGGACATATCCGGCGGCTCGGAGGGAGGATTTAGGGTTTCATCTGCGATTTGGATGGGGGAGGCACATATTTATAGGAAGAGGGAGCTAGGAGAGTCCAAATGAGGAGCGGTTTTCGGTCACGCGATCGTGATCGAACGACCGAGAGCATGGACGGGAGTTTGCTGGGTTTTGGTCCACTTTGGAAGGGTGTTGGGCTGCAAAGAGAAAGGGGGGTTTCGGGCTACGCGGTTAACCGTTGGAGTATCAAACGAACTCCAAATGGCACGAAACTTGACAGGCGGTCTACCGGTGCTATACCAAGGCCACTTGGCAAGACTCGGTCCATTCCGAGAAAGTTTAACACCCGCTCACAGTAGGAGACAAAAGGGGAACACCGGAGGGCATAGGAGTGCCGGATTGCAAAACCGACAACGGGGAAAAGGCTCGGATGCATGAGACGAACACGTATGCAAAATGAAATGCACATGATGACATGAAAAAATGCAACACTCAAGCAAATGACATGACAACGACGACGAATAACTGGCAGACACCTGGCACATCGAATCCGGGGCGTTACAAACGTGGGCACGCTTTCTCGGCCGTGTACGTGGCGTTTGCACCATAGGGTGCACCGCAATAGGCAATGTCAGCACACATCTTGTTCCAAGAACCTTGCGCGCTCGTTATTACCATCGCGCACGCTTCTTTTAATTATAATGTGTGCTCATCTAGCGCACATATTGATCTGTCTAACTATTTCTGTTTGTTGTCGCTAATCATAGACAGTTCATCCGTGTGAAGTGTATGCCATCAATCGCACACACCTTTTATTTGGCTGACCGTTTCTGTACTGTTGATATATGAAGTGTAGGAACATAATTAAAAAAGCCACATGTGGCAACTCCCGAAATACACAAGGGCAAAAGAAGAAGGAAGACAACGATCTAGCTTGCTGATCTCTACTTTCTTGATGCGTTGCTGCAAGCCGCGGGAACTAGTCTCTGCGGCGAGCGGCGATGAGCTCTTTCATGTCCTCAATATGCTGCTTGAGAGCATCCACGGATTCCTCCATCGGCCTTTTGTGCTTCATGTGTAGCACATCATTCTCATCCATAAGTTTCTCAATGATGACACTAGTCCTCTTCAACATGGCAGTGGTCTCCTCCTGCTGCTCCACACTTCCGACGGTCTTCACCCTCAGTAGGCCGCGCTCGGCCTGGAGCTTCTCATTGCTCTCCCTTAGTTGCCGGATGACGCTAGTAGCCTGTTCAAACGAGGCTTTCATGTCATCCTGCAACCTTGCCCAGCTAGAGATCTGATCCATCTGGCTATGGACGATCGCATGCATGCACCTGTAAGAGTCCTCGCCTGCCCGCGAGACATTTTCCCAGGCCGCCGCGGTGCGGGAGGACATCTTTGCTGCTTCCGCAGTGCGCTTGGATATCTCTCCTACTTCCGCGGTGCGGACACACCAATCTGCTACATTGACGGTGTGGCGGGACCTCTAGGCTGCCTCGGCAGCGCGGCGGGACCTCTGTGCTGCTACGGCCGTGTGGCGGGACATGTCGGATGCTTTCATGGCGAGGCGGGACATCTCTCGTGCTTCCGCTTCCATGCTCGCCTCTCCCTGGTGGCAATCTCATGACCGAGAACTCACGCTGGCCATGGCAGACGCAAGGGAATGATGATGAATTTTTGCGGATGAGGAGTTGAGGAGGAATGTGCAGTCATCTTGGAGTAGTAGTATTTATAACCGAGTACTAATACGCTCCTAAGTGGGAAACTGTTTAGGTTTTGATTGGTGTGAACAAGTTTGCAATTTGGAATGTGACGGGACGCAGACTCAAAATTTGTTGACGGTTCTATAATTTCTAAGTGCGGCACTATTCCCAGACGGTGTAATGTGCGCACACTTTCTCGGTCGTGTATGTGGCGTTTGCACCATAGGGTGCACCGCAATAGGCAATGTCAGCACATGTCTTGTTCCAAGAACCTTGCGCGCTTGTTATTACCATCGCGCATGCTTCTTTTAATTAGAATGTGTGCCCGTCTAGCGCACACACGTTGATCTTTCTAATTGTTTCTGTTTGTTGTGGATAATCACAAACAGTTCATCCGTGTTAAGTGTATGCCATCAATTGTGCACACCTTTGATCTGGCTGACCGTTTCTGTACTGTTGCCTAATCGCAAACAGTTAATCTTTCTGAAGCGTATACCCTGAATCGCACACACCTTTATCTAGCTGTTCGTTTCTGTTGTTCCGCCTCATCACAAACAGTTGATCCGATTGAATTGTATGCCATATATCGCACACGCCTTCATATGGCTGCCCGTTTCCGTTCTTCTTCCTCATCGCAAACAGTTCATTGAACTGAACCGTATGCCTTGCATCGCACACGCAACAAAAACTTGAACCGTGTTTGATGCACTCATCATTGCAAATGTTTTGCACCTTTTTTGACGGGTTTTTTACACCACCGTATGCGATTATTGCATCGCACATAGTTTCATCGATGGGTCTCTAATCATAGTGTCGCATTAGCAGCATCCTACAGTAGTACATGTTCATTATGCTAGGGACATGCGGTGAACGAACGGACTACGTATTCGGATTCGTCTTGTCGTTCAGAGCAACTTTCATGTACAAAGTATTTTCATCCGAGCTACGAATTATTTTATTTTAATTTAAAAAGATTTAATCCATTTTTAGAATTAACAGAATTAATTTAATTAGAAAATGAAATTATGATGTCAGCGTGATGTTAGCATGATGTCATCAGTCAACCGTCTGTTACAGGGTCAACAGACGTGTGGGTCCCGTTCGTCATTGGCTAAGACTAACTAATCACGATTAATTGGTTTAATTAAATGATAGGTTATAATTAATTCTTTAATCAATTAACTAATTAATATTTTTATTTTATTTTTATTTTAATTCTTTTAATTTCCCTTTTTTTAACTTCTCGGGCGTGCGCCCCCCTAGTCAGTGGCTATGGGGGAGGCTAACGGGCGAGCGGGCGAGGGGTTACAGGCATGGTTTGATCGCCCAATTGGGTGCAGCGGGGCAAGGCCACCGGGGTGCAGCGGGGCGAGGCCACTGGGGTGCAGTGGGGAGAGGCCACCGGGGCAGACGAGCGACCGACAGAGGCTGCGGGGCTCGCGCGGCCAGTGGACATCGGCAGTACCAGGCGAGCGGTGAGGTCCTGGCCGGAGTGTGGCGGAGGGCACGCCATGGGGCAGTTGTGCGCGGGGCAGGTAGAGGCGAACGCCGGCGCCAACAACAGTGACACGGGCGGGGGTAGGACGCGATGGGGGTGCGGCGGGAGACTCGCTGGGTGCCGAGGCTATCGGCGTTCTGGATATGGGGGGTATCCAGACTTGCCTTCCTGTGTCCCACCACGTGGCTCCATTGATGGCCAGGTACGACCCAGCTTCTACATCAACAACTCAAGACCCTCGCGAGGGGCCAAGCCTCACGAGGCAGAAGACGCCAAGACCCCCGAGGGGATCGGCCTCTTCAGGCTGGCTCCCGAGGGAAGGAGAGTTCTATGAAAGGTGCACCTCACGAGGCTCAACTGACGTGAGCCGTGACGACTAAGGCCAGGCGGGCGCCAACAGGAGAAGAGCGCCAGTTTCCTCTTCGGTGCAAAGGAGGCAAGCCGCAGCCGCGGAGACCCGAAGAATCAGCCAAAGGTTTATATTCCCGTGCTACAAGACCAAGACCACCAGGACGGCAGGACGGAGGTCATCGCCAAGCCCACTGCAGCGTCACGACCAGGGGCTTTTCGCAGGCGAAGACTACTTTTGTCGGGATAAGCTGTACTACTTGTCCACTTTCAAATCCGGCCATTGTGGGATCCCATCCCTCCTACATTTGGGAAGAGGACCAAGGCCACTACAAATAGGACTTAGCCACCACCATAGAGGAGGATCAGATGCATTCTCACCGGACCAGCGCACCAGCTCTCTTGAGCTCAAGAACACCTCACCTCCTGAGGCCAGTTCATCCACTGTACAAGTTGATCCTCAGCCCTTCGAGGCAATCCACCAAAATGCTGGAGTAGGGTATTACACCGCAAGGTGGCCCGAACCATGAGGTGTCTGTGTCTCTTCGAGCTCGATGCGCTAGGCTTAGGAGAATCGCGAGTAGGCAGGCTGGGTAGGTTGGGATTTCCGCATGCACCCTAGAGTTCAAACCTTTCAAGGGTTTGTGTAACCCGTAATCCGACATTTGGCGCACCAGGTAGGGATGCGTGAGAGATCTTCTGCCCGGTATGGCAGATCGCGTCGTGGGCCTCAATGGCGGGCGCTTCTCCATAGAATCGGCGGACGCGCACCTCCGAAGGAGCGCCGGAGCTGCACTGCTTCACTCTGTCCCTGTGACGGGTGGAGTGGCCCCTGTCAGTGTCAAAACCGGTGAATCTCCGGTAGGGGGTCCTGGACTATGTGTCTAAGGCTAATGGTAATAGGAGGCGGGGGACATGATGTTTACCCAGGTTCGAGCCCTCTCTATGTAGGTAATACCCTACTTCCTGCTTGATTGATCTTGATGATATGAGTATTATAAGAGTTGATCTACCACGAGATCGGAGAGGCTAACCCCTAGAAGCTAGCCTATGATTATGATTGTTCTTGTCCTACGGACTAAACCCTCCGGTTTATATAGGCACCGGAGGGGGCTAGGGTTACATAGAGTCGGTTACAGAGAACGAAAACTACATATCCAAATCGCCAAGCTTGCCTTTCACGCAAAGGAGAGTCCCACCCAGACACGTGATGAAGTCTTCTATCTTGTATCTTCATAGTCCAACAGTCCGGCTAAAGCATATAGTCCGGCTGTTCGAGGACCCCCTAATCTAGGACTCCCTCAGTAGCCCTCGAACCAGGCTTCAATGACGATGAGTCCGGCGCAGATTGTCTTCGGCATTGCAAGGCAGGTTCCTTCTCTAAATTCTTCCAACGCACCTATTGTAAAGAGCAGTATTCGGCTCCTTAATTAATGTTACGCTTCATCGGCTTCTGTACTCCAATAATTCCAGCTTCCATGTGTCGAGCGAATGTGAGAAGTCGGGACATTTTTACACTTGCCACCCTAACCATGTAAGTAAATCGTCTATTTAAAGAGATGGGGATCTTCAGATCCAATCCACACCATCCTCCCTCAGCAAGGAATCATCAGAGCGCACCCGCATAAAACCACTACATCATGGCCCACACTCGCAACCCTTCCTCCTGCCCTCACAGCGTCAAGTCGGGTGATTGGGAGAAGTGCACCATATCCCACGGTCAATTAGTGAAGTTGCAAACCCAGGGGTTTCTCCCACCTGCATATCTGGTCCCCGTCCGAGCCGGATTAGCTACTTTTGACGGTGGGGAGCAAGCGGAGAGCTTCCCCAACCCATCCAGGGGGGAGCGAGTATACCTTGTCCCTTATCTACTGAGGGGCATCGAATTTTCAATCCATCCGTTCCTCTGCGGGCTCCTGGAATACTATGGTCTCTAGCTGCATAATTTCATCCCAGCCTCCATCCTGCACATCGTAGGTTACGTCGCCCTTTGCAAGTTATTTCTGGGTTGCGAAGCTCATTTCGAGCTATGGAAAAGGCTGTTTTGCCTTGTCCCTCGTAATCAAGAGGGATCGATATTCCATGTTGGTGTAGCCGAGATATGGCGCATCGCCGGGACCGGATACCTATCCGGCACACAAAGAAGGCATCCGAAGAATGACCTTCCAAGTGGTTCTATATAGAGGACGTATCCCTCCCTGACCCAGTTAGAATGGGTCTTCCTGAGTTCACAAACACTCCATTCATGAAGCACCGCAACTAGCGTCCCCGGAGCCCTAAGGAGGAAGGCAGCAGAGAGGTCCCTCAATTGATGAGCAAGATACAAATTCTTGCTCAATCTGGATTAACAATAATCGAGGTTATGGTAGTATGCATAATGCGGGGGGTACAACCACTCCAGTACCGAGGGCGTCCCATGTGGCATTTCAATGGTGGAGACGACGCCACCCGCTACAGTAGGAAAAGTCCGGACTCCACCACTGCTCTGGTGAAAATATTGTCTGAGTTATACAAAGGAGAAGAAGAGGAGTTCATCCGCATTAAGCCACGTGACAGATTTTCCATGTACAACCCTCCCAGCTGGGTGAGTTGCTATCCCTTACTCAACTCTAATTCATTCTCCCAATCATTTAGCATGAATTTTTACTTCGCCCATCTATAACAGGAATGGCGGAAGTTTACCAAGGAGATCCATAGCTCGGCTCCACAGCCAGAGGACCGCAACCGAGCCCTTGACCCCGGATTCGAAGAGGATCCGGATATATTTGTGGAGCTTGTCGAAGGGGTGTTTTACCAGGCGAGCTGTGACGGCACCGAAGTGGCCATCATTGCTGACTATCCTGTCCTTATCCCTATATCACATGTAAGTAAATAGGAGACTTATCTTCCGAAAAGGATTCACTTTTCTGCCTTACCCACAACACAATGCTTATGTTTTTTTAAAGGGAAGACGATCGGCGTGCCATGCCGAACCCTTGGCAGCTCACCAATGGGGAGTGCCTACATCGGGTAGGCTTCCAAAAAGGAAGGTGAACAGAAATGCGGCTGAGCCACCATTAAAGAGGTATGGTTTTAAACATGCTTCATAACTGTCATCTTAAAGTATGGCACTATCCGTTATGTCTTGGGAGGAAGAACATCCGCCGGACTATGTCCGAGGATCCTATCTGTCATGCCTCCACCAGCCAGATTCCAGAACCGGTCTCGAGGGCGGAGGTTAACACGGGGGCGACACCGGACAACCCTCATATAGAGGATTCAGATAGAATATCCGTGACAAACTCCGAAGTGGAGAGCGCCATGAATCATCAGCATCGGCGGGCTGCGCTCCGCGACCCTGGTTTTTCCGAAGAGGCTTTCAATGCCTTCAACTCGGGTGATGCATACATCCGAGCTGCTCAAGATGGGCTTGCTAGAGCCACTGACCAGTATTTGAAAGATATACGGGTAAGTAAAATCTGATAATTATGTATATATCAGTAGCCCCTGAGACTTGAAGCAGTTGGTACAACTGATTTAAGGATCATTGTATGAACATGTTCTTTCAGAGAAGAATAACCTGCTATCTCAAGAGCAGGAGAAGTGTCAAACCCAGCTAAGGGCCGCAGCTGCCGAACTAGAGGAGACCAAGAAGGCCTCATCAGGTACTGTTTCAATCTATCGAAAAACGTAATTCATGTGTACCATATGTTGTTCGATGCTTTTGCAGTTCTGATAATAGATTCCGCAGATAATCCCAGATTGAATCCGGAGATCCTACAAGAGGATGGGCAAGGAGCTCAACGACAGCTAGAAGCTGGCGAGCGTGTACTTACACAGGTCAGGCGGGAGAAAAATGATCTCCAGGATGCCAATACCCGGCTGAGCGTAGAATTGAAAGATGTTCGTGCTCAGCTAGCTGACTCTGTGAAGGAGAATAAAAGGCTTCAACGCGACATTTTTAGTATGTTCTCGAACGAACTTTTATATATAGTTCGGCAAAGAAACGGTCTAACAACGTTATGTCTGTAGGTATGCTGACTGGCCGTCCCGAAGAGGAGATGCCTGGATCCTCAGGCAATCTGCCGCAAGAGCTTTCGCAACTGAACGAACAAGTTCGACAGGTGCTGCACGGCGTCGCCAATGCTTTGTGGCCGTCCGTCTCCCTGCCAGGAGGCATGGGGGAGCTTGTACATCTACTTAAGGGAGCACGGAGGCGCTTCCGACTATGGAAGATATCTTCATGTCGACAAGGTGCGAGGGCAGCTTGGGCGATGGTAAAGACGTGGTATACTAAGCTTCATCCGAATCATATGGCCCGGGTCGGGCCTCCAGGATCAGATGAGAAAGAAATCCCCATTAGTCTGGTATACGACCAGGTAGGGTTAGCCGCAAAATATTCTCAACAGGGCTGTAGACTAGACAGCCTGTTGGATGGCATAGAAGAAGAAGTGTTTGAGTCGAAGTGACTATGTACTTCAATGGACATATTTTGTCCCTAGCCGGACTGTAAATCATTTGTCAAGGCGGACCTTTTTGCTTCAACCTCCTGACTCAACAGTCCGGAGTGTTTCCAAATACCCGCTCGGTTATATAAACCGGGGTACGCATGGAAACCCAGCGTAGGGGTCATAGTTGCTTGAACAGACAAGTACCCAACTAGTTATGTTATATTACATGGATAGTAAGAAACATCTTCCACAGAGAATAGTTCCAATAAGGATTCCTTTCCCTGGGTACGCATGCATTAATGTGCATGTCCAAACTGTGGTCAAGAGCGCAATATATGAAAACATCTGGGGGTTTGTATTGTGATAGGCAAAATACATCTTTATTTCACCGACCGAATATTCCCTTAAGAACGCTAGCTTTCGGCTTCACCCAGTTTGAGGTACACATCCGGAGGACCCAACAGTAACAATCGCAGAGGTGCTCCCCTTATTCCCTAGCCGAATTAACGGGAACATAGGGCATAGACACAAGAGCCAGGCAACCCAGCTTGGCCAAAACTTAAGCCATATCGATGCATATAATGGTGAAGAAAAAGTGCATATGGAAAAGGGACACATATGCAATGGGCGTGAAGCCCAGAAGATAATTATATTAAGCTTCTGTATAAGAAGCCCCCAGGTAAAACTAGTGCACATATTTGAAGATTAGTGCGTCATGAGTGTGTAATTGAGTCACCCTAAAGCATTAGGGCTATGAGAGATAAGGGAGAGTATATAACTGAAAAGTAAGTAAAAAGGAACAAAGGGAAGGAGACGAACAAGGAGTTCGGCGCTAGGCGTAGAATCTTCGGAGTCTGGCCACGTTCCATGGATTTGGCTCGAGTCGATTATCTGCTGCATCACGTAGGTGGTACGCTCCTCCGGTGAGAACTTTATCAACGATGAAGGGACCCTCCCACTTGGGCTTGATCTTGTCCTTTTTATTCCCTGGTTGGCGTAGGACGAGTTCACCAATATTATAAGTTTTGGCCCATACTTCTCTGCTTTGATACCCGCGAGCCTGTTGTTAATAGAATGCGGAACGGGCTTTTGCGACATCACGCTCCTCCTCCACGGCATCTAAATTGTCCTGCCGATCCAGCTCGGCTTCTCTCTCTTCATACATGCGCACTCGAGGTGAGTCATGAATAATATCGCAGGGCAAGACAGCCTCTGCGGCGTACACCATGAAGAAGGGTGTATATCCGGTAGTGCGGTTAGACATGGTTCGCAGCCCCCAGAGTACGGAGTCAAGCTCCTCGACCCAGTGCGTGTCTGATTCTTTCAAGGATCACACTAGTCTGGGTTTAATGCCGCTCATAATATGACTGTTGGCCCGTTCGACTTGACCATTTGTCTGAGGGTGATAGACAGAGGCGTAATCGAGCTTAATTCCCAAGTTGCCGCACCAAGTTTTCACCTCATCGGCTGTAAAATTGGAGCCATTATCGGTGATGATGCTATGGGGGACACCATAATGGTGTACGACACCCGATATGAAGTCTATCACTGGTCCGGATTCGGCCTTTTAACAGGTTTGGCTTCTATCCATTTGGTGAATTTATCCACCATGATTAACATATATTTTTTCTTATGGCTCCCCCCTTTAAGGGGTCTGACCATATTGAGCCCCCAGACCGCAAAAGGCCAGGTTATGGGGATTGTTTGGAGGGCGGTGGGCGGCATATGGCTTTGGTTGGCAAAAAGCTGGCATCCGACGCAATGTTGGACGAGGTCCTATGCGTCTGCTTGGGCTGTCGGCCAATAGAAACCTGTACGGAAGGCCTTGCTTACAAGGGCCCGAGCTGTGGCGTGGTGACCGCAGAGTCCGGCATTAATTTCAGCCAAGAGCTGTCACCCTTCCTCCTCGGAGATACATCTTTGAAGTACTCCAGTAGCGCTTTTCTTATAGAGCTCTCCCTCGTGGACTTTGTAGGCCTTAGAGAGCCGAACTATGCAGTGTGCCTCATTTTGGTCCTCGGGGAGTTCTTGCCTATTAAGGTAGGCTAAGAAGGGTTCGGTCCATGGGGCGATGACAACTATGATGAGATGGGCCAAAGGTGTTATTTCAGTTGCAGAGCCCCCGACTATATCAGTGTCTACGAAATCTTGGGTTGTGTTCAGATCCGGACTAGTATTGCCGGTCTCCCCTTGCCACACCACGGATGGCTTAAAAAGCCTTTCCAGAAAGATGTTTGTTGGGACTGGGTCACGCTTAGTGCCAATGCGGGTGAGAACATCCGCCGCTTGATTGTTTTCTCGAACTACGTGATGGAATTTGAGCCCCTCAAATCGAGCTGACATTTTCAGGACGACATTTCGATAAGCCACCATTTTTGGATCTTTGGCATCAAAGTGTCCATTTGTTTGAGATATTGCGAGGTTTGAATCCCCACGCACTTCTAGGCGTTGAATGCCCATGGAGACAGCCATCCGAAGACCGTGCAACAGAGCCTCGTATCGGGCTGCATTGTTGGAGTCTGTGTATAATATTTGGAGTACTTATTGGACAGTATCCCCAGTGGGGGATGTTAGGACAACGCCCGCTCCCAGAACTGCCAGCATTTTAGAGCCGTCAAAGTGCATTATCTAATTGGAGTATGTGCCGTACTCTTTAGGGAGTTCGGCCTCTGTCCATTTGGCGAAAAAGTCGGCCAATACTTGTGATTTAATGGCCCGTTGTGGTTTGTATGTGATGTCGAATGGGAGGAGCTCGATGGCCCTCTTAGGAATCCGGCCCGTTGCATCGTGGTTGTTTATTATGTCATTGAGTGGTACTTTAGAGGCCACCATGATTGAACACTCTTGAAAGTAGTGTCGTAGTTTCCGGGATGCCATGAAGACCGCGTATGCTATTTTTTGATAATGGGGGTACCATGATTTGCATGGTGTGAGGACAGTGGATACGTAGAATACCGGCTTTTGAAGCGGGAACTTGTGTCCGTCCTCCTCTCATTCGGCGACGAGCACTGCGCTCACAACTTGGTGTGTTGCGGCTATGTATAGCAACATGGGTTCGCCCATGTTTGGTGCGGCCAAGATTGGGTTGCTCGCTAGAAGCTCCTTTATTTCTTCCCGTCCGGCCGTCGCTGCGTCCGTCCACTTGAAGTGTTGGTGCGTCGAAGAAGGCGATAGAGTGGCAGTACCTTTTCTCCTAATCTGGAGATAAAGCGGGTTAAGCCTGCCACACATCCAGTTAGTTTCTGGATTTGTTTGAGATCTATTGGCGTAGCCAACTATGACAAAGCTTGGATTTTGGCCAGGTTTGCTTCAATTCCTCTATTGGAAACGATGAAGCCCAGCAGCTTTCCGGCGGGAATGCCGAAAACACATTTTTCCGGATTGAGCTTGATGTCACATGTTCAGAGGTTGTCGAATGTGAGCCTCAGATCGTCTATTGAAGACTCGATGTGTCTGGTCTTGATGACCATGTCGTCCACATATGCTTCAACTGTTTTGCCAATTTGTTTCTCCAGGTATGTTTGAATCATGCGTTGGTAGGTGGCCCCGGCGTTTTTAAGCCCGCAAGGCATAGTGTTGAAGCAAAAGGGGCCATATGGTGTGATGAATGCCGTTGCGGCTTGATCCGACTCCGCCATCTTGATTTGATGGTATCCGGAGTATGCGTCGTGTCCTGCGGTAGCCTCGATGATCTGATCAATGCGGGGGAGAGGGAAGGGATCCTTGGGGCAGGCCTTGTTGAGGTCTTTGATATCAACACATAGGCGCCAGGATTTGTCCTTCTTTGATACCATCACCAGGTTTGCTAGCCAATCCGGGTGTTTTATTTCTCTGATGAATCTGGCTTCGAGTAGCTTGGCTAGCCCCTCTCCCATAGCTTGTCATTTGGGTTCAGAAAAGCGTCGTAGTGCTCTCTTGCGCCTGTTATTCGAGGCGAAAGTCTCAAAGACTGTCAAGATTGTATTGTTTTGTTCGGCGGGATGACGCTCTGCGGTGTTGTTGATGAGGAGATCCTCGCTGCTCTTGGCCACCTGCCAAAGTATCCAACATGCTCTAAGGCTATGTGTTGGTATTGTATCCAGCGTGGTGTGTATTTTACATGGACTATCGAGCCATCCCTACAACATGGTTCCGCGCCCTTTAGTGGGCTTCGGTTTCTTCATGATTGGATCGGGTGTCCTGCAGGGGTACACCCTTTTTGTTAGGACGAGGGATTTAGTGAGAGCCAGAGGGTCCCAAAAGGTTGCCTGGGTTTTCCAGGCGCTTTCCATTGCGCATTACTTCTGTACTATGGCCGCCAAGTTAGCGAAGAGTGATATGCGACGGTGTTTTATGGTGTTAAGGATTCCCTTGTCCATGCAATTTCTGCAAAAGAATGAGATTGTGTCTTCCTCGCGACAATCCTTAACCTTGTTCTTTACAAGGAGGAATCTGGCCCAAAAGTGATGTACTGTCTCTTGGGATTGTTGTCTGACATGGGAAAGATCGCTTGTATCTGGGTGGGTGGGTCGAATTGAATCCGAACCCTGACCCGATATGGGACGCAGAGTCTGAAGAGCTTCCGAACTTAATAATTCGGTTTCCGGGATGTTACCCAATTTTTCGGGCCCATGGTCCGGTTCTATGTCCGGGACTTGGGGCATGTCTTCCCGTGAATGGGTATCCGGCTCGGTGAGCTCAGTAATTCGTACATAGTCCATCCTCAGTATGGGAGGAGAGTTATCACATTGCTCCACCACCACCGCTATCTGATGGGTGACCAGCAGAGAATTAATCTCCCTCTGATTGGGTTTAAGCCCAATCCGATCGTAGTCCGTAGCAACTCCGAGGGCGGCGATGCGATCCAAGAGCTCGTTCAAAGACGATAGCGCCGTCGGATCCACCGGCTCGGCATGTTCCGAGCTGACGCGGAGACGATTCTCGGTGACCCGAGAGGTCATCGTGGGCTTGACGGCCGAACGGGCGGTCATAATAAAACAGCCCAGCCATAGGGTTTGGCCTGAGGCCAAGCCCCCCCCGGAGATGATGTTGTCCTTGATAACAAGGAGACCCATCAACCTTATCTTTGACGTCACAGAGGAACTCTCAATGAAAGCACCAATGTCGGTGTCAAAACCGGCGGATCTTGGGTAGGGGGTCCCGAACTATGCGTCTAAGGCTAATGGTAAATGGAGGCAGGGGACACGATGTTTACCCAGGTTCGGGCCCTCTTTATGGAGGTAAAACCCTACTTCCTGCTTGATTGATCTTGATGATATGAGTATTACAAGAGTTGATCTACCACGAGATCGTAGAGGCTAACCCTAGAAGCTAGCCTTTGATTATGATTGTTCTTGTCCTATAGACTAAACACTTCGGTTTATATAGACACCGGAGGGGGCTAGGGTTACACAGAGTCGGTAACAGAGAAGGAAATCTACATATCCAAATCGCCAAGCTTGCCTTCCATGCAAAGGAGAGTCCCGCCCGGACATGGGACGAAATCTTCTATCTTGTATCTTCATAGTCCAACAGTCCGGCTAAAGCACATAGTCCGGCTGTCCGAGGACCCCCTAATCCAGGACTCCCTCAGCCGCCCAAGTTCAGACCGGAGATGCCGCCATGTTACGACGGCACGGCAGATCCAACTGCTTTCCTCCATGCGTACGAAGAAGCAGTTTGGGCGTCCAACAGAGATGACAAGGTGAAATCCAACTGGTTCCCCATGGCCCGCGTAGGCGCACTGCACGCTTAGTTGGTTGACCTACCAGAGTCCTCCGTAGCTTCCTGGGAGGAGCTGTGTGGCCTCTTCGTCGCATGCTTCACGGCGCCGGTGCCCCCCGTCATTGCAGCTCTCCTAGGTGGCTCACAGGAACCACCCTCCGACTGCCACATAAAGCAGTTCTACCGACAAGTAAGTGCCACCCACGCGGGCCCGGGGGCTCCCTCGGGCTGGGTGGTGCCCAAGGATGACCTCACCATCGGACCCGAGGATCATCCGGCCGCCACAACAAGAGGAGGCACGCTCCCGATGCTTTGCACCCCCACCATCTGCAACGTGCCGATCACCAAGACCCTCATCGATGGTGGAGCCGGCCTCAACGTGCTCTCTGCCAAGGCATTCGCCCTGTTGCACGTGCCACCCGGCCAGCTACGCCCCACCAAGCCCTTCTCCGGGGTTGGCGGTGGCTCCACCAGCCTCCTAGGGCAGATCGGCCTCCCTGTCACCTTCGGGACCCGTGACAACTACCGCACTGAGCTCATCGACTTCGATATCGCCAGGATTGACCTGCCATGCATCCTGGGGTACCCGGCCCTGGCCAAGTTCATGGCGGAGACTCACCCAGCTTACAACCTCATGAAGATGCCTGGTAGCAACGGCATCCTCATGGTGGCGGGGGACACCAAAGACGCGTTGTAGGCCCTCAAGCTCGCCTTCAGGTCAGCGGCACCCACGCTACCTGATGAGAAGGGGGGTCCTGAGGCCCTGGAAGCAGCGCCGACCAAGAAGAAGCAGTTGTTCTCTCAAGATCGAGCCGAGATGAAGCAAGTGCTGGTCAGTAAGGAGGGAACAACCAGCGCCACCTTCACCATAGGGGCAGGCCTCCCTCGGGACCAAGAGGAAGCGTTGATCAACTTCTTGTGCGCCAACAAGGATGTATTCGCTTGGAAGCCCAAAGACCTGGCTGGGGTCCCGAGGGGAATAATCGAGCACCACCTGAAGGTGTGTCCAAACATGCGACCAGTGAAGCAGAAGTCTCGTCGTCAGTCCAGGCAGGCCTTCATCATCCAAGAAACCCGCAAGCTACAAGCCGCAGGGGTCATCAGGGAAGTACGATACCCGGAGTGGCTGGCAAACCCCGTCATCGTCCCCAAGAAAGGAGGGAAGGAGCGCATGTGTGTCGACTTCACCAACCTCAACAAGGCCTTCCCTCAAGATCCCTTTCCGCTTCCTTGCATTGACCATATCATGGAATCCACCGTCGAGTGCGACCTGTTATGCTTCTTGGATGCCTTCTCAGGCTACCACCAGTTCAAGATGGCCATGCAAGATGTTGAGAAGACATCATTCTTGACCCCCTGCGGGGTGTACTGCTACACCTGCATGCCCTTCGGGTGCACAATGCCGGGGCTACCTTCTAGCGGCTGATGTATATCGCCGTGGGCACGTAGCTTGGGAGAAACGCGGAGGCCTGTGTTGATGACAGTGGTGAAGTCTCGAGAGGCCAGGACCCTGATAACAGATCTGGAGGAGACGTTTGCCAGCTTGCACAAGGTGGATCTTCGGCTCAATACCGAGAAGTGTGTATTTGCAGTTCCCTCTGGCAAGCTACTGGGCTTCCTGGTATCACATAGATGGATCGAGGCCAATCCGGAGAGGGTCAAGGCAATAGAAGACATGAGCCCCCTGCAAATCCTGAAGGAGATGCATAAGCTAGCGGGCTACATAACCTCGCTTGGGCGCTTCATCTCCAAGCTGGGGGAGCGCGCCCTCTCATTCTTCAAGCTGATGAAAAGGAAGGGGCTGTTCGAGTGGACCCCGGAGGCAGACGCAGCCTTTCAAGACCTCAAGAGATACCTGACCAGCCCACCAATGATGGTGGCGCCGCGTCCTCTCGATCCCTTGGTGCTGTATTTGGCAGCCACCCCTCACTCAGCCAGCGCTGCCCTGGTGGCGCTAAGGAAGGAGGGCCCATCCGAGGACCCTCGGCAGGATGCTCAACCACAAACCAAGGTGCATCACCCTCAGGACGACGTGCTTGGGGCCTCGGCCAACCCAGTGGATGATGTCCCTCGTGAGGCTGCGATTAACCCCACAGCTGGGGGGCTCCTGAAGACGGACCTCGCGAAGCCATCGAAGACCCGCACCCTCAAGAAGAACAAGACTCCACTGATGACTCTCCCCTCGTCGAGCATCCTGTCTACTTCGTCGGCACGGTGCTGAGGGAGGCACGGGCGCGTTACCCCATGCCTCAGAAGCTCTTGCTTGTGCTCCTCGTCACCTACCGAAAGTTGCGCCACTACTTACAAGGCTACCCCATCACGTTTCGGCATACCCATTGGAGAGGGTGCTCCGGAGCCCGAACACTGCCGGGCGAGTTGCAAAATGGAACATCGAGGTTCACGCATTCCATCTCGAGTTCAGCAGGACCAGGGTCATCAAGGGTGCGACCCTTGCTGACTTCATGGCCGAGTGGACTAACCTCTCCGACCACGGGATGAGCGAGGACCGCTCCCTCTTACCTAGGAACAAGGAACCAGACAGGTGGATCATGTACTTTAACAAAGCATTCGGACGACAAGGCGGAGGAGCAGGGGCCGTCCTCATCTCACCCACCAAGGACAAGCTCTGCTACACGGTACAACTCTGCTTCCAGCAAGGCGAGAAGGTATCCAACACATCGTGGAATTCGAGGGCTTGCTCGCCGGTCTTAGGGCCGTGGCGGCGCTGGGGGTCAAGCGCCTCGCCATCAAGGGCGATTCTCAGCTCCTCGTCAACTTCTCCAGCAAGGAGTACATACCCAAGCACTACAAAAAAAATACACTTCCATGATGATACGTGTTTGTCACAGTAGGCCGTGTTTTTTGTCATGCATGTACATCCATGATGATTTTATGACAGAATCAAGATAGTCATACCTGTGTTGTCGTAGAAGTGTTCCATGACATTACCAAAGTTATCATCACGGAAGTGTCCACTTCCATGACGATAAATCGCGCGTCACAGAAGTGCTTTCGTCAAGGGTGACCGACACGTGGCATCCACCGTAACGGAACACCGTTAAGCTATCGGGTCAGGTTTTGGATCTGATAACCCGTTAACATCCCCGACCAATGGGGATTTTCCACGTGTAAAATCATCATTCGCTGGAGGAAACACGTGTTGGCTCATCGTTGGGACAGATGTCATCCACTCATTGGAGAGAAGTCGCCTATGATATGTCGACACGTGGCATGGCCCAACAGAGGCCCATTCCTGTGAAAAGGCTGGCCCGTTTGACTTGGTCAAAAGGTGGCGGGCCGGCCCATGGAAATCCTGTTAACGGCCTGTTCGCATATAGCCCATTTACAGCCCGCTAACCCAAGGCCCGTTACACCCTATCCGAATTAGGCCCAGTAGCGTCATCTGGGCCATCCAATATGATTCCAGGCCGTTTTCACTTCTGGCCCATGCCCATGACATCTTTTGGCCCATATGAGGCCCTATGTAACTCTTGGCTTATTAACAGCCCATGGTGAAACTGGCCCGTTGAATGGATCGATATGGTTGACTAGAGGGGGTGAATAGGCAACTAACAATTTTTAGACTTTTCTTTAACAATTTAAACCTTGCAAAGAAATAGGTTGTCTAGATGTGCAACTATGTGGACAACCTATATGATGCAAAGACAATAAGCACACAAGCAAGCAATGGATATAACTCAAGTAAGCTTGCAAAAGTAAAGGGACAAGATAACCAAGTGTGGAGCCGGTGGAGACGAGGATGTGTTACCGAAGTTCCTTCCTTTTAAGGGGAAATACGTCTCCGTTAGAGCGGTGTGGAGGCACAATGCTCCCCAAGAAGCCACTAGGGCCACCGTAATCTCCTCACGCCCTCACACAATGCGAGATGCCGTGATTCCACTATTGGAGCCCTTGAAGGCGGCAACCGTACCTTTACAAACAAGATTGGGGCTATCTCCACAACACTTGGAGGCTCCCAACAACACCATGAAGCTTCACCACAATGGAGTATGTCTTCGAGGTGACCTCAACCGTCTAGGGTGCTCAACACCCAAGAGTAACAAGATCCGCTAGGGATAATTGGGGGGAATCAAATTTCTCTTGGTGGAAGTGTAGAACTGGGCCTTCTCAACCAATCCCGAGCAAATCAACAAGTTTGATTGGCTAGGAAGAGAGATCGGGCGAAAATGGAGCTTGGAGCAACAATGGAGCTTTGGGGGAAAGAGGTAGGTCAACTTTGGGGAAGAAGACTCTTTATATAGAGGGGGGAACAATCCAACCATTATCCCACTGACCAGCCCCGCACAGAGCGGTACTACCGCTCGGGAAGGGCGGTACTACCGCTCCGGGCGGTACTACCGCACAACCCAGCGGTACTGCCGCGCTGCCACGGCCCTGACCCCAGGGCGGTACTACCGCTAGGGAAGGGTGGTACTACCGCTTAGGGCTGTACTACCGCTCCTACTACCGCCCTTAGTGCCTCAAAACCCGACACGAAAAACTTCGTTCGAGAATCGAGTCGGTAGTAGCCCAGACGCACAACGGTACTATGGCCGAAAACCCCAAGCGGTACTACCGTTCAGAGAGCGGTACTACCGCTTGGAGTGGTACTACCGCTTGGAGCGGTACTACCGCTCTGAGAGTGGTACTACCGCTGGGGAGCTTCGGCGGTACTACCGCTGTGGGTCGCGGTACTACCGCTGGGGCAGAGCAAAGCATAGCAAGGGGAAAACGGCAACTCCAGTGAAATGGAAAGAAAACGACGGGTGTGATAAGGATGTGTACGTGTTGATTCCACCCTAGTCTTACCAAAGCGGATCCCCTCTTGATAGTACGGTGACTCCTACGGGACTACACCACCAACAACGAAACGAAGGAGCTACACCATCTTGAATAAACCACCGAGGGGAGAAAATCGTCTCGTGCCAAAGGATGAATCTCTGAAAGAACTTAACGCACGCGATTAGTCCGCACAAGCATTGTCATCAATCACCAAAACATCTTGGGGATAAATATGCCCTTACAATCTCCCCCTTTTTGGTGGATTGATGACAATACGGGATTTGCACAATATGATAGATATAGGATAAGCGCAAAAACACAACCGTCCTAAAATGTAGAAGGGCTCCTCCTGGATGTGTGCTACCTAGATAAGTGCTTTGGACTGCACGACACAGATGCCAGGATCAATGCTCCCCCTACATTTTAGAGACCATCTACCTAAGCAAGATATATGAGAGCAACATATAGATAACAGGATAAGCATGCAACTCATAAGCTAGATAGACATAGATAATGATACTGGAAAGGTAAGGTAGCATATGTCTCACACCATATGAATCGAGTTTAGGTCTCACAGACAGAACCAGAACTTAGGTATCACTGACACAAACCAAAAAAAGCAACAAGCGAAAACACAAACACAAAAGACGGAAGACACAAAGCACAAATCCCTAAACTCTCTCCCCCTTTGGCATCGAGACACAAAAAAGGAGAGGGAGTGCTGCTACGGCTCCAGGTGAAGGCAAATGAGGGACACCCATCAGATCTCAGAGGGATCATCTGCGCCACCATCGTCAGTCGGGAAGTGCTCAGCATCAGAATCAGTCCAAGGGCAGTGCTGTTGAATCCACTCCTCCTCCTCGGTAAGCTGATCCTCAGAACCACTAATCACAATAGCACCCATATGACGCATGAGCTCCTTGTGGCGACCTCGGGCCTTCTTCTCAGCCACATGAGTCATGTACTGACCGTGAGACTCCATGCAAAACAGCTTCTTCACCATGATCTTGAGCTTCTTGGCCCAAGAGGGCTCTGCCTCAGAAGGCACGTAGTCATCATCTTCATCCGCAGCCTCAGCCCCAATCTCCTCCTCAGTCTCCATGGCAGCAGCAGATGAAGGAACTCCAGTCCTAGGGGCCTGAGTGCCCCAGTTATCCTTCTTCCTCAGACGCTTGACATCGTGAGAAACCAACTCTCCAATCTCCAGCACCACCTTGGGATAGACACAATCCCAGGCCTTCTCAATGAGCAGCATAATGAACGGACCATAAATCGGGCAATTGCGCTCGGAGATAGCAGAAACCAGCTCAGACCACATAACATGAGAGATATTCAAGGACTCTCCGGTGTTCTTCCCCTTCTCCCGCTGACAGAAGAGAAGCATGTCCACGAGATCAGAGTGAACCTGGTCCAGATTCCCGATGCGAGGGAAAAGAGTCTCTCTGAAGATACGGTGAAGAATATCCAGATAGGCAGGCAGCTCATAGGTTTCCTTCTTCGTCTCAGGGTTGATCCTCAGAGTGCAGTAGGGCCACAGAGCTTTCTTGTGAGTGGCATTGGTGCGATGGTGGGGGCGAAAGCCGACACGAGACTCAAGACCTAGATCTTCCACCCCAATCAACTGCATGAAAGCTTTCCACTTGACTGAAAGCAACTTCCCATTTGTCATCCAAGTCAGTGTCCGGTCCTCATCAGTCCCAAGGTGAACCTTGGCATAGAATTGGGCCACAATATCATCATCATAGTCCTTGTTCAATTGCATGATCCCGAGAATGTTCAGTTGAGTGCACATCTGAAGAGCTTCACCAAAGTAGTCAGGATCGTTCTCCATATGCTCGGTGTCGATGGAGTGCGCGTTGACATAGAGATTCTTCTTGGCTTTGAGAACATCAAAGTAGATGGCAAACTGGAACCTGTTCCAGAACGGACGGTTGACTAAAGTGGAATCTTGGTCGACCTCATACTGGTTGCGGCGGCGCCTTGCCCAGAACTCCTTGGGCGGCATTTCTGGCACGGTTTTGCCTGACTTTGGCTTGACCCCAGGCTTCTTCTGCAGTTGAGGAGGAGGTGGAGCACTAGAAGATCCTCCGACAGGCTCAGTGGGCTCGTGGTGCGGTAGCGCTTGGACGAGGCACGACCGGCGTTGACACGACGAGCCTGATGCTCAGGAACCTCATCACCTGGAACCACACACACAAACACGCAAACAACTAGAAAGAACGAGCGTAAGCCACAAACACGAACAAAGAGGATCACTGAGAGGTAGGAGTATGCTGGAAACTAGTAGAAGGGCGGTAGTACCGTGACCCTTGAGCGGTAGTACCGCTCCAAGCGGTAGTACCGCTCTGGAGAGAGCGGTAGTACCGCTCTAAGCAGTAGTACCACTCTGGGAGAGCGGTAGTACCGCTTGAGGCGGGGAAACAGCAGTTTCCTACTGCCATGGTGAGATCCGGTACTACCGTCCTACCAAATTCAAAAATACTCCAACCAAACACTAATTGAAACTGTCTAGAAGCATTCTCCATCCTACTCAAGCCTAGATCTGGACAAAAATCTAGAGATGCAACTGCTATTGCCCCTAAAACGCTAGATTGGAAATCTAGACAAAAGGAAACAGGGAACGGGGGCAATACCGGCATCCATGGCAAGAGGACAAGGTGGGGATCGATTCCACCAAAGGAAACAGAGAGGAACGCTCCGAAGAGGGAGATCCGCCGGAGCCGTCCCGCGGTGCCGGTTACTGAAGAGAGAGGCGAACAGGGCGAAGGGGGCAAGCGAATGGGTATGGGGGAGAAGAAACTCCCCCTGCCCGCGATATAAGCCCCTGCCCGCGCCTCACAGCGGTAGTACCGCGCTGGAGGGCGGTAGTACCGCGCTGGAGAGCGGTAGTCCCGCTAGGAGCGGTAGTACCGCTCGCCACCAGCGGTAGTACCGCTTCAGCAACCACAAGGCTTCTAGACCAACGGCTAGCGCTCCAAAAAAACGGAAAGCAAGGCCAACGGAATGAGAGGACCGACGCGGCAACACACACACACACACAACTGAACAGAAACCACTCAAACACAAACAACCACACGAATCAGAGCGAGCTCTAGCCTCTCTCAGGAGAGGGCGGTTGCCGGAGCCACCTATGTTTGAGTCAATTGGTATGGCACCACGAAGAATTATCCTTGGGACCATGACCAAAACTCGTCTTTGAGGCACAAGTACCATAAAAAATGGCTAATGTGAAAGAGTTGATCGTTTTATGCATAATGGGGGGAGGGTAAGTTCATTGAGAGAACAACACTCCCCCTATGTCCATGCCTACATCCAAGCTAGACACCAAGTTGAGTGGGGTGGGGTGTGCAAGGGTTCAAGTCACATTGCTCGAATCAATGATATTTAGCTCATGCCTTAACTCGCAAAATCTTGCTTCATCCAAGGGCTTCGTGAAAATATCTGCAAGGTTATCATGAGTGTTGACATACTTGAGCTCGATCTCTCCTCACCTAATGTGATCCCGGATGAAATGATACCGAATCTGAATGTGCTTCGTCTTGAAGTGTTGCACCAGTTTGAGAGAAATCTTGATGGCACTTTCGTTGTCACACAAAAGAGGCACTTTGTCAGAAATGACATTGTATTCCTTTAAAGTTTGCCTCATCCATAGGATTTGTGCACAACAACTATCGGCCGCCACATATTCAACTTCGGTGGACGAGAGAGATACACAACTTTGCTTTTTGGAAGACCAACTCACCAAAGAGCACCCAAGAAACTGGCATCCTCCGGAAGTGGACTTCCTATCCACTTTGTCTCCCGCCCAATCGGAATCCGTAAATCCTTCAAGCTTGAAGTTTGCCCCTCTTGGGTACCATAAGCCAAAGTTTGGGGTATGAGCCAAATATCGAAAGATTCGCTTGACCGCCACATAGTGACTTTCCTTCGGTGCAGCTTGAAACCGTGCACACATCCCCACACTCAACATGATATCTGGTCTAGATGCACAAAGGTAAAGAAAGGAGCCAATCATGGAGCGATATACCTTTTGATCCACCACTTTACCATTGGGATCAATATCAAGTTGGCACTTGGTGGGCATTGGAGTAGAGGCCGGCTTGACATCACTTAACTTGAATCTCTTGAGCATGTCTTGAGTGTATTTGGCTTGGTTGATGAAGGTACCTTCTCTTCTTTGTTTGATATCAAAACCAAAGAAGAACTTCAACTCTCCCATCAAAGACATCTTGAACATAGAGGTCATGAGAGCGGCAAATTCTTCATTGAAAGCTTTGTTAGGGGAACCAAAGATAATGTCATCAACATATAGTTGGCACACAAACAACTCCCCTTTGACCTTCTTAGTAAAAAGAGTGGGATCGATTAGCCCCACTTCAAATTCACGATCTTGTAACAACTCGGTAAGGTGGTCATACCACGCACGTGGGGCTTGTTTAAGGCCATAGAGCGCCTTATCGAGTTGATACACATGATCCGGGAAGAAGGGATCCTCGAACCCGGGGGGTTGCTTGACATAGACCAACTCATTAATAGGACCATTAAGAAAATCACTTTTAACATCCATTTGTTGCAACTTAAAGTTGTGATGGGAAGCATAAGCAATCAACAAACGAATGGATTCAAGGCGAGCAACGGGAGCAAAGGTTTCATCATAGTCGATACCCTCGACTTGGGAGTAGCCTTGTGCTACCAATCTTGCCTTGTGGCGAATGATGTTCCCATGAGCATCTTGCTTGTTCTTGAAGATCCACTTGGTTCCAATGATTTTATGGTTCCCGGAAGGCCTTGGCACCAACCTCCACACCTTGTTGTACTCGAAGTTGTTGAGTTCTTCATGCATGGCATTGAGCCAATCCGAGTCTTCGAGCACCTCATAGACCTTATGGGGTTCAACACAAGAGACAAACGCGTGATGTTCACAATAGTTTGCTAATTGTCTATGAGTGCTTACCCCCTTTCTTAGGCTTCCAACCACATTCTCCATGAGATGACCTTTGGTGGTGAGTTTGGAAGCAATCTTCACGGCGCGATGCTCCAATTCCTCCTCGGATGTCGAAGGTGGAGGGTTCACTTGATCATCTTGAGCGTCGTCATGAGCTTGTTCTTGATCTTGAGCTTGCTCATGATCTTGAACTTGCTCGAGGGGAAGAACTTGACCTTGGGCATCATGTGGAGGTTCACCAGCATCTTGTGATTGATCTTGCCCTTGGTCTTGTTCCCAAGGTTGAGGGACTTCTCTTTGTTCTTCGGAAGTGTGTGGGTCTTGAGTAGGTGAAGGCTCCACCGAAGTGGAGCATTGTCCTTCTCCTTCGTCCACAAGGGGTTCCTCAATGGGTAGGATATGACCAATACCCATTCTTCTTATGGCTTGGGGAGGAATTTCATCACCTACATCACAATTACCACTTTGCTCCACTTGGGAGCCGTTATTTTCATCAAACTCTATGTTACACGTCTCCTCAATGAGTCCGTTGGACTTGTTGAGAACAAGGTAAGCATGAGAGTTTGTAGCATAACCAAGAAATATGCCCTCATGAGATCTAGCCTCGAATTTAGACAAACGAACACCTTTCTTGAGAATGAAACACTTACACCCGAACACCCGGAAGTACTTGAGATTGGGCTTGTTCCCGGTGAGTATCTCATACGGAGTCTTGTTCAAGCCTTTGCGGAGATAGAGCCGATTGGATGCATGACAAGCTGTGTTGATGGCTTCGGCACAAAAGTTGTATGGAGACTTGAACTCCGCCATCATGGTCCTTGCCGCATCCATCAACGTCCGGTTCTTCCTCTCCGCAACACCATTTTGTTGAGGGGTATATGGTGTAGAATATTGATGCTTGATCCCTTCATCACTAAGAAACTCATCCAAGGTGTAGTTCTTGAACTCGGTGCCGCTGTCACTTCTTATTGTCAGAATCTTTGCATTATGTTGACGTTGAGCTTCATTTGCAAAGTCAATGACGGTTTGTTGAGTCTCACTCTTCCTCTTGAAGAAGTATACCCAAGTGTATCTTAAATAATCATCCACAATCACCAAGCAATACTTTCTACCCCCAAGATTGTCAAAGGATGGAGGCCCAAAGAGGTCCATGTGCAGGAGCTCCAAGGGTCTCTTCGAGTAGATGATAGTCGAGGGAGGGTGAGCCGTCTCATGAAGCTTTCCTTCGATACAAGCACTGCAAACACGATCTTTGGCAAAACTAACATTCGTTAGTCCATGAACATGGTCCGCCTTGAGAAGACTTTGCAAAGATCTCATATTGACGTGGGCTAAACGGCGATGCCAAAGCCATCCCACATTAACTTTAGCCATTAGGCATGTCGCGGTCTTAGTGGGTTGCTCTGAAAAGTTAATCACATAGAGACCATTCTCCACATGCCCAACAAAGGCTACTTTAAGAGTCTTGCTCCACAAGAGGGCCACAATATCCATATCAAAGAAGGTGGCAAAGCCCATGAGTGCGAGTTGATGAACGGAAAGTAAATTGAACGCAAGGGACTCAACAAACATGACTTTCTCGATCGTTAGATCATGAGAAATGGCAACCTTGCCAAGACCCAATACCTTAGAATGTGAGGCATCACCCCATTCGACATTGGTGGGCATAGATTGGATCTTGTGCACGTCCACCAACAAATCCTTGCTCCCGGTCATATGATTTGTTGCTCCACTATCGAGCAACCATGATCCCCCACCGGAAGCAAACACCTACAAGAGATCAATGCTTGGTTTTAGGTACCCATTGAGTAATGGGTCCTTTGATGTTAGTAACAAGGGTCTTAGGAACACAAATAGACCATTCAATGTACTCATAAGGAGAACCAACAAATTTAGCATAAACATGCCCATCACTAGCACGGCACAACACATAAGAGGGGTTAAAGTCGCCGGCTTTGTTGGGAGAGATGGCTTTGCGCTCTTTGGCATCACCACTCTTCCCATTGTTCTTCTTCTCCTTAGGAGCACCTTCTCCCTCCTTCACAAAGGTTTGCGTGAGCGGAGGAGGTAGATTTGTCTTGCTCTTCTTCTCCTTGTTCTTCTTCTTGTTCTTAGACTTGGGTGAGAACCCAGCTCCCTCCTTGCCCACAACTTCCTTTTGATTGCTCAAAAGGTCATTTAGGTTCTTCTCGCCTTGTATGCATGACACAAGACCTTTCTCGAGTTGTTCCTTCAACTTGGCATTCTCCTCCACAAGATGCACATGCTCACAACATGGGTTAGTAGCATTTGCATTATCAATTAAGACCATGTGAGGAAATGTGGCCTTTTCCTTGGTTAGCTTAACTTGGAGTTGAGCATGAGACTCCTTGAGGGTGGCATGAGCACCTTTCAAGACCTTGTGGGCCTTGTCAAGTACATCAAACTCCTCCGTGAGTCTAACATGATCAACCCCAAGTTTAGCCTTCGGAACCTAGAACACGAGACACAACAAGAGCATGATCAAGATCTTTCTTTAGTTTAGCATGATCATCGTGGTGTGACTCCTCAAGAGCCAAATGATGCCCACGCTCTTCCTCAAGAGCATTAGAGAGATCCGATATCTCATCGGCATAGTCACGACTATGACTTTCCATCTTAGAGATGGTTTCTTCATGAGCCTCGATCATGTCATTGGCTTCACCAAGTTGTTCCAAGAGAGCAACAAAGTGCTTCTTGGATTTGCCCTTGAGCTTACTCATGAAGGACTCAAATTCATTGATCTCCTCATTAGACCCCTTACCATTATCAAAGTCATCCGTTGAAGGAGGGTTAGGAATAATTGTGGTTTTGATGTTGGGGGTTACCTTGTTGGTGGCCTTAGCCATGAGGCACTTGGCGGTGATGTTGTCGTTAGGTGCATCGAAGAGAGACACCCGGGGAGTTGTGACAATGGCAACGGATGCCATGGCCATTGTTTCACCATCTTCATCATCATCGTCATCCTCACGGTATTCTTCTTGAACCACCAACCCGCGAGAAGGAGTCTTCTTGGTGAAGTTGTTCTTGTTGGGGAAGGACTTGGCTTTGTCTTTTCGGATGAACTTGCCACCATTGTCTTCCCGCTTCTCGTAGGGACAATCCGCAACGAAATGGCTAACATTGCCACAGTTGAAACAAGTTCTAACTCGTTGCTTCCCCTTGAGGCCACTTGAGTTGTTCTTGTTGAAGTTGGGTCTTGTATTCTTCTTACTCCAAAACTGTCTTGAGGCAAGAGCCATGTGCTCATGATAATCATACTTCGTGTCCTCGGGGTTGCTCTCCTCATCTTCCTCTTCTTCTTCTTCTTCCACACTAACCTTGGCCTTCAAGGCAAGATTGGGCTTCTTTGCCCTTTGAGAACGGAGCACCGCATTGTCGGCGGTCTTGTCCAAGATGCTCATTGCAACAAACTCATCCAACACTTCACCAGAGGTCATGGAGTGGAAGTCTGGTATTTGGCGAATGACGGAGGACATGGCCTTGTTGTAGGGCATCATGGCCTTGAGAAACTTGCGCTTGATCCAGTTGTCATCCGTGTCCTTGCTCCCATGATCTCGGAGTGCGACCACGAGTTTGGTCACTCTTCGAAAGAGCTCACGAGGTTCTTCATCCTCTTTCATTGCAAACTCATCGGCTTCATCTTGCACCACTTCATAGTTGGGGCGTCGAATGCTAGCACTTCCTCGATAGAGAGACTCAACACATTTCCATGCTTCTTTAGCCATGACATGAGGTCGAAGATGAGGGAGATCTTCAGGAAGGATTGCATCTTGGATGATGAAGAGAGCACTCTCATTGAATTGATTGTCCACTTCTTCTCGAGGGGTGAAGTTGCTTGGATCATGAGGATATAAACCTTCTTCAATAATTCTCCAAAGGTTAGTGTTCACATGTTTTAAGTGACGCTTGAAGCGATAAACCCAAGAGTCAAAATCTTCATTTTTCACATATTTAGGAGGAGGACCGGCATGATTCAAATGAGTAGAGGGGATCGGTCCTCTATACACTGGGGGTTCCACATTGGCAAAGATGCCGGTGCCATTTCTACCACTAGTAGACGGACTCTTTTCACTATTAGCTTCCCCCTTGTCGGAGGTAGCATCCGTCACCTCGTTAGTGGGATCACCCACTTTCATCGGCGAGGTTGATAGTTTAAGTCCGTCTAAGAAATCAGAAAACATGCTTTTAACCTCGGCTGTCATGGAGGTTTTCAATGTGTCTAAAGCCACATTGAATTCCTCACGAGAGACCGAGGCTCCCCCTTCGGCCGTGGACGAGATGGAATTCACACCAGAGTGCTCCTCCGCACCGTCGTGGGTGTCAACCATACTCTTCGGACGGCAAAGTCCTTAATAAAGAGAGGAGGCTCTGATACCAATTGAAAGGATCGATATGGTTGACTAGAGGGGGGTGAATAGGCAACTAACAATTTTTAGACTTTTCTTTAACAATTTAAACCTTGCAAAGAAATAGGTTGTCTAGATGTGCAACTACGTGGACAACCTATATGATGCAAAGACAATAAGCACACAAGCAAGCAATGGATATAACTCAAGTAAGCTTGCAAAAGTAAAGGGACAAGATAACCAAGAGTGGAGCCGGTGGAGACGAGGATGTGTTACTGAAGTTCCTTCCTTTTAAGGGAAGTACGTCTCTGTTAGAGCGGTGTGGAGGCACAATGCTCCCCAAGAAGACACTAGGGCCACCGTAATCTCCTCACGCCCTCACACAATGCGAGATGTCGTGATTCCACTATTGGAGCCCTTGAAGGCGGCAACCGGACCTTTAGAAACAAGATTGGGGCTATCTCCACAACACTTGCAGGCTCCCAACAACACCATGAAGCTTCACCACAATGGAGTATGGCTTCGAGGTGACCTCAACTGTCTAGGGTGCTCAACACCCAAGAGTAACAAGATCCGCTAGGGATAAGTGGGGGGAATCAAATTTCTCTTGGTGGAAGTGTAGATCTGGGCCTTCTCAACCAATCCCGACCAAATCAACAAGTTTGATTGGCTAGGGAGAGAGATCGGGCAAAAATGGAGCTTGGAGCAACAATGGAGCTTTGGGGGAAAGAGGTAGGTCAACTTTGGGGAAGAAGACTCTTTATATAGAGGGGGGAACAATCCAACTGTTATCCCACTGACCAGCCCCGCACAGGGCAGTACTACCGCTAGGGAAAGGCGGTACTACCGCTCCGGGCGGTACTACCGCTCAACCCAGCGATACTGCCGCGCTGCCAGGGCCCTGGCCCCAGGGCTGTACTACCACTAGGGAAGGGCGGTACTACCGCTCCTACTACCGCCCTTAGTGCCGCAAAACCCGACACGAAAAACTTCGTTCGAGAATCGAGGCGGTAGTAGCCCAGACGCACAGCGGTACTACGGCCGAAAACCCCAAGCGGTACTACCGTTCGGAGAGCGGTACTACCGCTTGGAGTGGTACTACCGCTGGGGAGCTTCGGCGGTACTACCGCTATGGGTCGCGGTACTACCGCTCGGGCAGAGCAAAGCATAGCAAGGGGAAAACGGCAGCTCCAGTGAAGCGGAAAGAAAACGACGGGTGTGATAAGGATGTGTAAGTGTTGATTCCACCCTAGTCTTACCAAAGCAGATCCCCTCTTGATAGTACGGTGACTCCTACGGGACTAGACCACCAACAACGAAACGAAGGAGCTACACCGTCTTGAATAAACCACCGAGGGGAGAAAATCGTCTCGTGCCAAAGGATGAATCTCTGAAATAACTTAACGCACGCGATTAGTCCGCACAAGCATTGTCATCAATCACCAAAACATCTTGGGGATAAATATGCCCTTACACCTGTGATGAACAGTGTATCACTTTACACCCATTAACGGCCCATGGTGAAACTGGCACGTAATGAACAGTGTATCACTTTATACCCATTAAAGGCCCGTTATTCCGTTGGGCCGTTTCCAGCCCATGTTATCTTTCGGCCTTCTCAGAGCCCATTTATTCTTGGGCTCATTTCCAGCATTCGTTTACTTACGACCTGTTACTGTCATTTTCTGGTTGTGGGCCAAATTCAGCCCGTGGTTATAGTCGGCCCGTTTGTGGTCCGTTAATACATTGGGCCGTTTTCATAGCGTCATCAAATACGGCCTATTAACGATGGCCCATTATGGTCAGCCCATGAACGGACGATTCCAACTCTAGCCCGTTTACGACCATAATGTAGCCTGTTATTGGCTCATGTTTGGCCAATCGATCATACGGCCCGTATAAGGCCCATTGATGATACAGCCCGTAGAAGGCCCATTGTTTCTACGGCCCGTAGAAGGCACATTGTTTCTACAGCCCGTAGAAGGCCCATTGTTTCTACGGCCCGTAGAAGGCCTACTGTTTCTACGGCCCGTAGAAGGCCCACTGTTTCTACGGTCCGTAGGAGGCCCAGTGTCACTACAGTAAATATTAGCCCATGGTTATTGTGGCCTAGTTTAAAAAATAGGTTATTGCAGCCACTAGCAAACCGCGGAAAAAGAATTGCACTGACTACAAGCAAACAAATAAACAAGACAACAAGGAAATAAATAAGCAAGCAACTTATGCTAGGCTATCATGGCTATTACACATATTACATCCAGTGGGCATCAAAGTTCGCCACCAGTGCAAATATAGGGAACAAAGCAGCATATAAACGCCATAGCAAAACAAGTCCAGAACTAAAAACACTTCAGAAGAGTTCAAGAAACAATATCCTAGGTACCCATAATGCTGGCAAGATGCTTAGCAAGCTTATTAACTTTCTCTCTTTTGGCACTTAAATCCTCCAGCGCTTGCTGTTGCACATGAAAGTACGCATCTGAATTCTGCAGGGACTTCCTCAGTCCTTTGGCTTCTTGCCGCAGCACAACTAACTGATGCCTTTCAGCTTGTAGCTGAGACTGAAGAAGCCGAAGTGATTCAGGCAGTGAGTTCGAAGAGCTTGTGCCAGCGGTACTGGCTAGTAACTCAAACACTACATCAATGCAGGACTATGGGGTTTTCTCACTGTCTACAAGATTGTTTTTATCACCTTTCTTGGAGACCAACATGGTTGTCTCACTATCTTGAACCTTATCTGCATTACTTTCTCTACCATTGCATAGTGGGGTGCTCTTCTCCAATATTTTGTTTGCATACTACAAGAGAAACAAACAGACACATCACATGTTTAGCTTGTAGTATACGAAACTCATTTTGGTAAACCGGTTCAGTAGTAAGGTGGACAGGATAACAACATGAAACAAACATATATCTATGTAGTATGGTCACTGTATTGTCCATATCATTCTAGTTGATGTTCCCTAATCAAGATAGAGACACAGTTCAACTCATATATTTTTAAGACACAGCGACATAGAAAGAATATAAGTGTGAGAAACTACAGGGCATTGGCAGCACTTGTAATGTGCATCACATGAGAACATAACTGTTTATACAACTTAAACTAAAATCAACATAGAGCAAGAAGTTAGAACAGCAATCCAGTTAAAGAAATAAGTTTAAAACATAACTGTTGCGCCATTGGAGTTTCAATTGGATCCCTGAAATTCGAAAGTAGTTGGTATGAGTAAATACAGTGATGCAACAGCAAAGGAGTATGGACCATAGCTACGTAATCTAACCTGAGAACAGTTGCTCTTCTGCTTTACAGGTGGAGTTTGGGTTAGCTATGGTGGTCTTCGTGCTTTGGGCACTGCAGGAGCTTTACAAACTGCTCGTGTGGGGGTACTCTGTGGTGGACATGGTGCTTTGTCAACTATAAGTGGGTTACTATCAGCTGGGGTTGCGGTTAGATGGGTTGTAGCTAGTTCTCTGCCCAACGGTGTAAGTGTGCAATCTGGAAGAGTCTCGATTATGTGTGGTGGGGCTAGTTTGTGGGCCAGTACAACCATGGTTCTATCTGCATCGATGGGTAGCACTGTCTTTTGTGAAGAACGGGTTTTTGCTCCCTTAGATAATGCCATCACCCCGTCCAATTCAAACGGCTGATAAACAAGAAAAGAAATTGAATGTACAGACATTTTATGATAGACATATGTGGTAATTCACATATATGTTGTTTAACCAAACAGGACATCATGACACAATTTCACATATATGATGCCTAACTAAACAGGATAGCATGACACAATTTCAGATATATGATGGATAACTTAACAGGATATAATGGCATAATTCAACATATGATGAGTACCTAAACAGGATGACATGACAAAACTATATGATGTCTTTCTAAAATAGGTTGGGATGAAATAATTCACATACATGTTGTCTAAGTATACACGATGGCATGATATAATTGACATAATTGATTCATAAACTAAGCAGCTGGCACTCGCATGTATGATCTCTAAACTAAGCAGATAGAATTCAACATTGTGCATATGATGTCTAAACTAAGCAATGCAAGACACCATATGCATCATATGAGAAATATAAACATTGCAACTTAGAGCATACACCTCAGGTGGGATATAGGACTGGTCATCTATCTTTCAATCCTCCTCCGAGGAGCTCCCTGTAACCATCGACATATATGCTTCAATAGGTACCATTGCCTGCTCTGAAGACCTTGTTTTCACTCCAGATTTTTCCATACCAGCTCAAATGGCTGATACACATGAAGAGTAGTTCAATATACACAGATTGTCGAAAAATGGAATACGTAATGAAAAAAATATGGCATGAGATAATTCACATATATGATGCCTGGCTCCATGGCGGTGCATAACTCACATATATGATAACTGGCTGAAAAACATGGCATTGCATAATTCACATATCTGACATAGAAAGCAAACAGGAGGCATTCACACAAAGCATGTCTAATCTAAGCAGATGGCATGGCAATGCAAGACACCATATGCATGATATGAGCAATATAACCCAGCCAAGTTAGAGCATGCACCACAGGGGGGGGATACGACTGGTCATCTCTCTCTGAATCCTCCTCTGAGGAGCTATCTGTAACCAGCAAGAAATCTGCATCGACAGGTAGCACTGACTGCTCAAAAGACATTGTTTTCACTCCAGATTTTCCCATGACCGACTCAAATGGCTGATGCACAGGTGGAGTAGATGAATGTATAAACATTGTTGACAAATGGAATACATTATGGAAAAAAATATGGCACGATACAATTCACATATACGATGACTGGCTAAACAGGATGGCATTGCATGATTCACGTATATGATGCCTGGCTAAAGAAGATGGCATTGCATAATTCCCATATACTCCCTCCATTCCTAAATATTTGTCTTTTTAGAGATTTCAAATGGACTACCACATACGGATGTATATAGACATATTTTAGAGTGTAGATTCACTCAATTTGTTCCGTATGTAGTCACTTGTTGAAATCTCTAAAAATACAAATATTTAGGAATGGTGGGAGTATGATATAGAAACCAAACAGGTGGCATTCACACAAAGCAAATCTAAACTAAGCTGGTGACATATAAGATGTATAATGTAAGCAATGCAAGGCACCATATGCATGATATGACCAACATCAGCATGCCAGGTTAGAGCAAACACCTCAGGTGGTAAACAAGCATGGTCGGCTCCTTCTGAATCTCCATCTTAATAGTTATCTTCCTCTGGAATACACTCTGGAAATGCAGGAGGGGGGGGGGGCACTTCGCCCACCATGGAGCGGCATCTGCATGACATTATATTCGCACGCAACGGTCTTGTCTTTTTCTCTACATGTTCAGTACGATTGTGTACAATATCTAACACGCATAATAAAAAAAATAGTTAGATTTTGTAAGGCCTAAGGGGTGCATGCAAAAATCAAGACTGATGGTAGCAAACGAGTGGATGGATCCAAAACTAATGATAGCAGGTAGATTATAGCTTCAGTTTAAAAAGATAGACAATGTATCATCTATTGTTTGTTGCCCACCCAACATGAACCACATAGAAGACCCCAGATGAACCAAATAGTAGACATATACTATTTGTTGTTGGCTCTATATGAGACCCATGGGCAATTCAAAACTCAAGATTGAACGATAAAGTAGCAGGTAATAATAACCGATGTATAACATAAGCAAACACGAAAGACTGCGACCTCTCTTCCGGAAATGTGTAGTCCACGGGTTCATCTGCTCAGTCAATGATGGTAATGCAGTTGGCGTGGCTGCCGACAACGGGGAAAATGATCTGAGGCGGCGAAAGAAAGTCTGCTGGGGGGATCTTTGCTGTAGTGAACGCTTCTGTCGATGGTGCACCTCGGGTGGGGTGGATGACGGCACGGTAGGAGCAGGACATAACACACAGAGTTTTCTTTGACGCCTATCTGAAAATGAAGTAAATCTGTAAGGGCACCTTAGAATTGGAGGATTCTATAAACGCAGGGACAGGAAAAACATAGGAATAGGATAGGAATGCACGTGCAAAATAAAGCATTTGGAAACATAGGATTTCAGTCAACCTGGGTGTTTGGCTCACTTGAATTGGAAGAACAGAGGAATGGAGAAACAAAGTGATGCGACGAGTGTACAACCTCTTTGGCATAGCCTTGTGGACCTCAGCATCATTGGGTTGGATGTGGAGGATGGTGATGATGCTGGTGTGGCTGTCGGAGGCGGGGAAGAAGATCCGAGGCCTCTGGAAACGGCGCCGAGGGTACAGCTCCGCTGTGATGGACGGTTCCGTCATTGGAGCTGATTCGCTAAGGTGTACGGCGACGAGGCTGAAGCATGACAAGACAGACAACGTTAATCTAAAGTGGGACCCTAATATCATATGCAATAGATGATGTAAAATACATCACCAAAAAGTGCTAGATGTAAAACGCATCAACCGCGCCACGACCGCTCCAACAGATGCTGTAAGTAGTGTTCACTCTGAACTTAACTGAAGGGAGCCCGTCGGGGCATGCTGACTCCGCCCGCCGCCTTCGATGGCCAGGTGCGGCCGCCACTGCCGGTGTTCGCGGCGGCGACCGGTGAGGATGGATGGGGTGGTTGCCTCTAGGTTTTCTAGGGGGCCTCCGGAACTGCTCTTACACGAGTGGCCTGGTAGGAAAACATGGTTAAGATCAGCTTTGGACCATATCATTTGTTGATCATGTTCCACGTTGCATGACATACGTAGTAGAGCGATACAACAAAACAATGACCTAGAAGCCACATGCAGAATCAAGGGGCAGTAGATTGAGAGGATGGTTGATGTATGGACAAAGAGGTCTAGGGAGAACAAGTTCAACAGAAAAGAGAGGCTAGATGGGGTGCATGGCATTTGTTGGAATATAGAGAAGATACTTGCATTTGTGTTTTTGCAGAACATTGTGTGCAATGTCTTCGTTCTGGGAGAGTAACATGTGCATTGTTTACAAATTTATTCGTTGGCCTGTGGCAACATGCGGGCAGTCTACTAGTAAGGTAAAAGGAACAACAATGATCTCCTATTTTAACTGAGACAACAGGCAAGCAAACAACAGGCCTATGTTTATTTTTTTTCATCGAGCTTAGCAATTCTAGCAGCTTCATCACAGAAGTAAATAACATGCCCATCAATATTTTCTATCAAGAGATCTTTAACCATAGCAACACTAGGTTCTACTTTGATTTGTTTTGAGGGTCTAGGTGCTTTAATATTACTTTTGCAAACCACAGTTGAAACCTTAGCATGTTCCTTTATCCTAACAGGGAAAGGTGGTTTTTCAATATAAGCAGTAGGCACAATAGGATCAACATTGTAAATGATAGTTTCATCTTTAGCCATTACCCGTTCTTTAATTTATTATTTAATAGGGGGATGATATTTAAACCACTTCTCCTTATGGAGACCGACATGAGTAGAAAATGATTCACAAAAGGAGGCTACTATCTCAGAGTCAAGTCCATATTTAGTGCGAAACTTGTGAAAAGCATCGGTATTCATAAAAGATTTAACACAATCAAAGTCAAGCTTAATACCCGACTCTTTACCTTCATCGAGTTCCCAATCTTCAGAGTTGCATTTAATTCTTTCTAAAAGATCCCACCTAAATTTGATAACCTTCTTCATAAAAGAACCAGTACAAGGAGCATTGAGCATGGAATGATCATCATGAGAAAGCCGAGCATAAAAGTTCTGAATAATTATTTCTCTCGGGAGCTCATGAGTGGGGCATGAATATAACATTGACTTAAGCCTCCCCAAGCTAGAGCGATTCTTTCTCCTTCACGAGGCCAAAAAATATATATATAATTCTGATCACGATGAACTAGATGCATAGGATTTTTTTTGGTGAAATTCCAACTTCAATGGATTACAGTTCCAAGATCTAATATCATCACATAGACTATACTATGTCAATGATTTTCCTCGAAAGATAAAGGGAAAACCTTCTCCGTAGCTTCATCTCGGGCAAACCTGCAAGCTTAAATAATCCACAAATTTCATTCACATATATCAAGTTCATATCACAATGTAATGTTCCATCTCCTGCATAAGGATTAGCTAGCAGTTGTTCTATCATACCAAAGAAATTTCATAATCAATATTTTTAGTAGGTGCAGTAGGTTGAGGGGAAACTAATTTTGCTTCCGGTCGAGGTGAAGATACCCCGAAAAAACCCCTCAAAGGATGGTTTTCCGTAGTAGCAAGTGACAATAAATTTCAGCATGTAGTATAAATTTTTCCTTACCAATTTCCAGTTACCAAGAGCGCTTCACTCCTCGACAATGGTGCCAGAGAATAGTCTTGATAACCCACAAGTATAGGGGATCAATCATAGTCCTTTTGATAAGTAAGAGTATCGAACCCAACGAGGAGTATAGGGGATCAATCATAGTCCTTTCGATAAGTAAGAGTGTCGAACCCAACGAGGAGCACAAGGAAATGACAAGTGGTTTTCAGGAAGGTAATTTCTGCAAGCACTAAAATTTTCGGTAACAGGTAGTTTGATAGCAAGATAATTTGTAATGGACAAGTAACGATAACGGTAAGTAAAGTGAAGCAAGGTATCCCAATAATTTTGTGGCAAAGGACATACCAAAACAATCTCTTATAATAAGCAAAGTGTTCTTGATGGTACACAGAAATTTCATCTAGTCACTTTCATCATGTTGGTTTGATTTGTGTTCGCTACTTTGATAATTTGACATGTGGATGGACCGGTGCTTGGGTGTTGTTCTTACTTGAACAAACCTCACACTTATGATTAACCCACTCGCAAGCATCCGCAACTACGAGAAAAGTATTAATATAAAATCTAACCATAACATTAAACATTTGGATCCAAATTGGTCCCCTACGAAGAAGCGCATAAACTAGGGTTTAAGCTTCTGTCACTCTAGCAACCCATCATCTAATGACTACTCCACAAGGCATTCCCTTGGGCCCAAATATGCTTAAGTGCCATCTAGTCGACGTTCACATGATACCACTAAGGGAATCAAAACATACATATCATCAAAATATCGAACACATATCAAGTTCACATGATTACTTGCAACCTAACTTCTCACGTGACCTCAAGAACAGAAGTAAATACTCACAAATGATAATCATGCTCAAGATCAGTGGGGTATTAAATAGCATAATGGATCTAAACATATAATCTTCCACCAAATAAACCATATAGTAATCAACTACAAGATGTAATCAACACTACTAAATATGAGGTTCCGGTACAAAGATTGAAGACAAGAGATGAACTAGGGTTTGAGAGGAGATGGTGTTATTTAAATTGTTGATGGAGATTTGCCTCCCAAAGATGAGAGGGTTGTTGTTGATGATGATGGCTTCGATATCCCCCCCGGGAGGGAAGTTCCCCCAGCGGATTCGCTCCACCGGAGGGTAAAAGTGCTCCTGCCCAAGTTCTGCCTCGAGACGGCGGCGCTCCATCCCGAAAGTCCTACCCTTATTTTTTCTAGGTGAAAATGACCTATATACGAGAAGTTGGGCATCCGAGGTGGGCTGGGCTGAGCACAACGCACCAGGGTGCGCTTGGGGGCCTAGCATGCCCTGATGTCTTGTGCTCACCAGGTGGCCCCCTCCGGTAGTTATTTGCTCTAGTATTTTTTATATATTCCAAAACAATTCTTCGTAAATTTTAAACTCATTTGGAGATGTGCAGAATAGGTAACTCTGACATAGCTTTTTTAGGTCCAGAATTCCAGCTGTCGGCATTCTCCCTCTTTGTGTAAACCTTGCATATTTTGAGAGAAAAGACATTAGAATTACTCCATAAAGCATTATTATGCATAAAAACATTATAAATAACAGTAGGAAATCATGATGCAAAATCGACGTATCACGATCCACCTTGACGCGTCGGGGCAGTGGTGAAGCCTCTTCTCCTTAACATGGTGTCTGATTTGTATGACACGGTTGCACGAGGGAGAGTAAGGAGGGGACGCGGGTTGTAGCACGATGTGGAATAGCATCTTAGGTGGTGTCATTTGGCCGTATAGTAGCGAGCAACGGAGCATGACCTTCATCTGTTGCAGAAAGTGCAACTAATCCCCGGGTGGTTTTGGTAACTCGTAACAAGATATATATATATATATCATTTGACTAATGCTTATTAAAAATAGATTCCAGAGAAGTTTAATGATTGTCATGGCTAGGACCTGAGATCGTCGACCCATAGAAATTGTAAGGTATGGATTGCTAAAGCTTCAAGACTCTACATATTTGGCTAATTGATCCAACATCAAATTGAATCCATAGGTAAACCAATACTATTAAAAGAGGATGAGGTTTTGATCATGAATCAACTGCATAAGCACTTGAAGATACTGCTCCAAAAATCCTCAACCACATTCTCCAAATCATATATGTCCAAATCCTAAATAGCAAACTCGGTCCCACCAAAAAATTTCATTCCAAACTTACCAAGTTTATCATATACACTGCTAGAGCCAAACACTAGAATTTCGATCTCGTCGAGATGACGATCGGCTTCACCGAGATGCACTGACCAAGTTTCTGTAACCTAGTTTGTTCATTTCGGAATGTCGGTGGAAAACGACACCTATGGGATCACTAGAATCCCTACTACAGTCGGCGGGCACGAGGTTGTGGAAAGAGCGGGTTTAAGAGTCAGCACACAAATCGATTACCCAGCTTAGGGCCACGAGAATGCGTAATACCCTAGTCCTTCTTTGGTGTCTATTTGAGTGTTCTTGAGTTCTTGAACTAGCTACTGCTTGTAACTTGTCCAAAGATCTGAATCCCTCTCCAGTATGCCTCGAGCCTCCTTTTATAGTAAAAGGGCACGCCATAGTGGCACACAGGAGGTGGAAAGGTGTACAGTGGTTCAGTGTATCCTCTGGCACCATCGGACAAACACATTTAATGCGCTACCGACATGCCCTTCTTGCTTTATCGGGGACGGCAAGGAAGCTCGTCCCAGCTGTCGCCGCCTCACCTGGCTTTGACGCGCTTCCGAGCTGATGAGGCGTTGCAGTGCCACGTTGACTGGCTACTAGGCTCGTGCGGTGGCATAGTCTTCTCGAAGATCTGCATGCCACCACGCAGGTGCTTGCTGTGTCGGTCTAGAGGCCGCACGTCTCCACGCAGGTGCTCGCTTAGCTGGCTGGGCTGGCAGCTACATGGGAGCAGCGGTGGAGGCTTGGCAGATGTGGGCCTGGCTGTGGCCCCGTGGATGTTCCCGGCAAGAGTCTTGTCGGGGCCCTGGAAAGGGTCTTGCCATGGTATCGCGGTCATCCCCGACAAGGATCTTGCCGGGTGGTCTCGTGGGTATCCTCGGCAAGGATCTTGCCGAGGATCGTCGTCGTCTGATCCTCATCTGATCTTGCGTGCTTATGATCTTCACGAGGATCTGCATGCCACCACGGTGGTGCCTCCCGAGCCTTGGTTCTAATGTGGTTGATGGTGTTGGAACCCCTGGGCTCAAGGGTGGCGCGCTCTGCTGGCGTTGGGCAAGTTGCCCCGACAAAGCTCTTGTCGGGGGCTACGGAGGCTGCCCCGGCAAGGGTCTTTCCAGGGGAGTTCACCTCGCCCCTCTGCTCTTTGTGATTCTGTCATGGTGATGCTTTGGTTGTCTTGCGCCTTCGGCTTCCATCCTCTGCCCTACTAAGTGTGGCCATGGGCGTGGCTCTGACTGCCCGTGCACAAGTAAAGGGGTTCAAAAGAGAACCCCTACTGTTGTAAACCGACAGGAGCCCCCGGGCCTGGGCCACACATAAGCGCGACGCGTTGTTGGGCTAGGCCTAGAACGGTGCGCGGGCAGACAGGGTGGATTTTTACCGTGTTAACTTCCATCACCGGTTGTGCTTTTCCACGACCCGCGTTGAATGCGTCACGTGGGGATCGTGCATGGGGTGACTGAAGCATGCCTGCGTCATCCCGCGGTGAATAGTAAAGATGCAGCTTGCGTGTCCCTTTAAAACTGCAGGGCCACTGCTCATTTACTTTATTCACCTTGGAACCATCGTTCCACATTTCCCATTATGCATGCCCCTTGCGACACGTACACCGCATGCACGGCATGGGGTAGGTGACAGACGCATGGGATATGGGAAGGTGTGCGATGGCTGATACTCATGTGCCTTGATTGGGGGAGAGAACGGTCGATGGCCTTGCTCGTTGCCACTTAATGAGCTGGACCCGAGTGGGCTCTTCAGAGGTGCAGAGATAGTATTTTATCCTTCTCCGCTCAGCTATAAAAAGGGGACTCGGTAGGAGGAGGAGGAGCATCCCCTCGCATCTCCCTTCGTCTCCGTTCTCCATCCATTGCTATGGCGAGAGGGTGCATCGGTGCTCCGATGATGGCGATGAGGGTCTCTGCTCGATAGTGTGCCCCTCCTTCCCAAGAGCTCGTGGCAGCAGAGCCGGCTGTGAGAGAAGGGGGAGGGGGCGAGTCCAAGGTTGCGGTGGCGCTCGGGGAAGAGGAGGACGGGGCAGCGCACCGGCCTCGCCTCCGCCAGTGGCCCCTCCCCTAATGGAGGATCACATCGGAGACTAGCCCCGTGAGTTCGTCATCAGGCTGCACCGGCCAGTGCGTCGTCGTCTTCGTCTCCCTACTCCGTTCGCTCGGGAGATGGAGCCCAACCCGCCACAGGCTCTGAGGTTGCATATGAGGGGCTGCAGGAATGGCAGCATGCGGGTCGATGTTAACTTTCCCACCCCTCACGTCATGTATCTTCGTCGCTGATGGAAGGCCTTCGCTCGTGCCCACAGCCCGTCGGAAGGGCTCGCCCCCCACTTCAAATTAATGGAGAATGGCCTGCTCTCCGTCAAGGTTTTTGGGCACTTGGTAAATCGCCGAAGGTGTTGCGTGGAGAGCTCCTCCGATGATGAAGAATCCTTCTCAAGTGAGAGTGGTGAGGAGGACAGTGACAACAACGACAAGGATGTCAAGTGGGAGGATGACGGGTCCGCGTAGGCGTCGGACACACCATCCCTGGGCGGCGCCGGCAGCAGCAACATCTGCACCTGGCCCTTCCTCCTGGCAAAGCAATTTGCTGGGGGTGGGGCCAGCTCCTTGAACTTCTCGGGGTCACCTCCTCGGGCGGCTGGCATGGGAAGGCTAGAGAAGGCGAAGAAGGCGGGTGGCGGGCCATCAAGTCAGAGTACGATGGCACTGATGCCTTCGTCTCGTATTGTCGGCCCGCTGCCTCATCTTTCGGGTATTCTCCCGGCACCATCATCACCATCCCTCTTCCCGACGGCCACTGGGATGTTCTTTTGGTGTCTTCTGCTGCTCGTACCTCGCCTAGGCACTCCTTTTGCCCTCCTGCCATCTTGTTCCATTTCCTGGGGAGAGGGACAAGAAAGAGATTACGGGCATCTTATCTGTTTTTAGTTTTTAAGCCTACAGGCACTTGTCAGATTTAAACCTTGTAATACCCTTGCTTATGTTTACATTCCATACGAACTGTACCTTTATGGGATGTATTAATGAAAAAAGGGTGCTTGCCGGGTTCTTTGTGCATGAGCGAAACCCATGCCAAGGAACGAATCCTTGTTATTTTCAAGATAAACATTCTCGCCCAACAACAGGCCTTGTCGTCCCCTTACTTCATTCGACCATACTCACGCTCTTAGCAGAGGCAGGGGCGAAGTAAGGTTAGGCCCTTCGTTTGCTTCCTGGTCACCGCGACTACGACCAAGTTCCGACCGAGGGAAAAGTCCTTGGGTACAGGAAAAGGGGAGCACGGTAGCCTAGGAATAAAACGAGGTTTCATACATCCCAATCCCATACGGAAAGGCACAACAGGGGATAAAGGACTTATCTGAATCTGCAGCCCCCCGGCAACCTTGGCTTGTCGTGGTTGGACCCTTGTATCTGCAGCCCCCAGCAACCTTAGCTTGCCGGGACCGGAGCGCCGGAATGTTCTCTTTCTTCCGAATAGCTCACAAGAAATGTCTATGTACCCTGCGAACCAAAGAGGACGGAAAGGAACAGAGAGACGCACACTCGACCTCTATGCTAGGGGTTAGTCGTCGCTAAGCACTATCAACCCTAACCGAGGGAGAGACTTAACCTAGCATGCATGCTATAACTTAGGGCGCCAACGCTTCATTTATTTATGCTCAGGGTCTGCGCCTGGCTTTGTACAGAGGGTTACATGCCTTGCCGGCAAGGCTCGAATAAAAGGTGGCTTG